>NC_080557.1:36010000-36310000 GCF_030253575.1 Rhododendron vialii | reverse complement strand
AAAACGTGCAGAGATAAATTATTTATTTTTCTTAACAAAACAGGACCTCATTCTCTTCTTAGTATTTGAAATTGCCATCCATATTGTCACTACTTCTTTATTTTTATTTTTTTTGAAGATGTCAATTTCATATCATATTAAAGCCTGAAAGCAAAACAGATTCCATCAAATATACAAGAGTGAACCAAAACTACCAAGATTTCGACACAAACACCCCCTGCAGAAGCATGACCGACGAAACGCCTAGATTAGGAACCAATCCAGGTCCAGATAGTAGAAAATCCCAACGGACCCCCAGTTCAAACCCGCAATAAACATTTAACATTTAGCACAGCTGAAATCTGGAAAAAAAAACCAACAACAACCAAGAAACAACTAAAGAAAAGATCAGCTCTCCTGCCAGAGTAAACACTAAATGGTTGATTCACCCATGGCTTCCGAAGATCTGCACTCCTCCTCTGTCGGATTGGGTCGTTGAAGCCGAACACATCAAGAACTAATCGCCGCACAAAATCGGCATCGATTACATCCGAAGACAGGAATGAAACCAACTCAAACCATTATACAATAATCGCAGATGCAACCAATAAACTAAAAACAGGAAAAAATCGAAAATAAAACCAACTGAAGGGAACCCAGAAAACACTGATTTCCTGCATTGATTTGACCCACTGAGTCGCCCCACTGAGTTGCCGAGTGAAATCGAGTTCACAGTCAGCCGCTTCCCCAGAAGAAAAAACAAGCTCCATAGCCGCCGCCGTCGGCATCTGGAAGCTTTTTTCGCCGGAGGGGGCACAAGCCACCCAACATCAACCCAAGGTCTGATCAAACCCAAAACAGACCCACTGGGGAGGAGAGGTGGGGAAAGAGCAGTGTAAAGATGTGGTTGCGGTGGGGAAGACGCAGTGAGGACGAACGGCGGAGGCGGTCAGAGAAAGGTGGTGGAAGAGGTTAAGGAGGCAGAGGATCCGGTCTGGAAAACCGGCCTGGGGTTGAGGATGGGCGGTCGGTAGACAAAGAGGGATGGGAGGTGGGCCATAGAGGGTGGCGGCCCCACCTCCCCGAAGCTGAGGCCGAGAAAAGCGAAAAGAAGGGCGAGAGGAGAGGGTTGGACTGGAGGAAGACAGAGAAACTGGATCAAAACAAGAAACAATCCAGTGAAACCCTAACTAAGGTAGGAAAAAGAGGGATGAAACCCTAGAGAGAGAGAGAGAGCCGCAGCTCCTCTCAAGTGGGGTGAAACCCTAACCACGCCTTTATCTACAAATTGATTGCTGTCTACCAAGTGGTTCATTCACTAATTTTATATTTAGAGCATCCGTAGAGGTAATAATCAAAATGTATCACGTCATCATTTGATTATCCATTTAGTTCATAATCAAAACTTAATAATTTCTACTTCCACATTGGTTATTTTTTCATTTCTAACAAAAAAAAAATCATAGTACACAATGCACATTTGTCCAATCACAAACAAGTTTTAATCACGCACTTGACTATACCAAATTATTCGTCTTGATGAGACAATTCTTGAGTTTTGGTTATTGGTAAAAGTTGTTAAATTTGGTTATGGAATGAGTGAAATTTGATTATTTGCTAAAAAACTTATAACTTTGCTTATTAGAATGTGATGTGATTTTTGAGTATTATTGTTAAATTTGCTTATTCACACTCATTTATTTATTACAATTTATGATCAATATTTCCAGTTCATTAATACCAAGTGGTCCAAGTCTATTGAGCTCCTTACATGAACAGCACAACTCGAAGTAAATAACTCGAATTTTACCCTATGTTACTTGTCTTTTTTTCTTTTTTTTTACAATCGGATGTCTGAGGGCCTCAGACTGAGGCAGCTTGCATACATCTCGATTAAATCTAGGACCTCTAAATTAACGATTGGGCAAAACTCTCCAGTGACTCAAGAAGGGTTTGAAATGTTTGACCTCTGTGAAGTTCGAATACGCGACTTCATCAATGACAACTTTATCATTTCCATTTGGCCAAACTCCTTTTGAACTACGTTACTTTGCAAAATGCACTACCTAACGTGCAATACTTTATTTTTTTCCTCTTTATATGCGTCTCCGACGTAGACATGCTTACCTATTACTTTTGTTTTTCCCTTAATAAATTTAATTTTAACACTACGATCTTTTATCTAGATCAATGGCGGATTTATTAGAGAACAACGAGACACTCGTCATAATCATAGCCTGGAAATCTTTTAGTACAACAAAATAAAGTCTAACGTAGGTGTGTGCAAGTTGACCATGACATCCGATTATCAAAACAATTAAATAAATTAAGTCCTACATTATTTTCCGTCCAGGATTCATAAATTTGGACGACAGTTTGTTATTCCAAACAAAGAGTTAAAAGTATCGTTTTTGGTAAATCGGAAATTCCAAAGCCAATGTAGAGTTCCATAGCCAGAAGGCCTGACCGGAAAGCTATGAATATGCCATGCCACCAATTTTATTATAACTTAAAAGTAGGGCCCGTTTGGAAGTCTAAGTATTTTTGCATTTTTCATTTTGAATTGTGAGTTATTTATTTTAGATTGTGGGCACAATAGATTATGAATCTGGTAGAGTATCTGAAAGATATGTGCATGATATATTTTGTAACAAAATACTAAGTAGCGTTTTGAAAAAAATACAAAAATTATGAATTAATTTTTTACCATGTTACCCTTTGTTACAACAACAAACTCATTGATTTTCTCTTGACTTCTGTGTCTCCTCCATCTGCCCATTTATTACATGGTCTATCCTTGTTACTATTTCTTTCTTCTCCACATTTCTTTCTCGGCTCACTCCTGCCTCTTAAAACTAGAGTTCCAATGTTCCATAACCCCACAATAGTATTTCATGTAACGGGTATCTATTCACCTCCTCTCCACTTCTCTCACGTTGCAGTGGGAAGGAGGTGAATAGATACCCTACTCTCTTTCTCTCTCTTACACTTACAATGAATAGGATCCATCGATGGGTTTCTCCATCTACAATAAAAAAACAAATTGAACACAGCTAGCTATTTGTATACAGAGCCATAGAGGCACAAATCTATCTACAATAGTCCCTGATGAATATGGAACCAATGTCCATCGCGTGAATTTCATCTGCATTGAAATTCCAAAATACCCCCAAAAAAAAAAAGAATTTCATCTGCATCGATCGTTCCGAAAGCATCTGTGTTTTGAAATTTTCTCCAGACATATATGTTCGAATTCCTTGTTGAAGACCAACAATCGCAATGATCTATTCTCATTATGATTAAATTTCAAAGATCACCCAAGTCTATCGGCCAAGGCATGGAGTAAAGCCCCACGAAAAGTCGTTCCTAGCTCATCCCAACCGGCACGCGACGATCCTCTCTCACAGCGAGTCCAGTTCGAGTTGTCCACCTACAACCGACTAGTTCAGGGACCCGTGGCCAGTCCTCAAAGATCCATTAGAATATAAAAATGCATGATAATAAATTCATTCGTTCACCATTAATGCAAATTGCAAACCCACCCCACAAATTACTGTTTCTCACTCTCTCATAAAGAAATACAAATGGGAGAAAAGTTATTTTACGAAAACGACAACGCCCGCATGGGCCGACAGTGTAGTCTTCCTTTCCAAGAATTAAACGGACCCAGGGATCAATGCAGATCGGGTAGTGCGGTATCTGACTATTTGTTTCTACAGTTTCTACAATTAATAGTTCAGATTAACTGAAACATTTTTATTAGACAAAATTATCTATTATTGGTAAGACCTCTTTTTTTATCGGCTATTATCGGTAAGAGTTGTAAGACTTAACAAACATGTATCTGAATAATTGATTGTCGAAATGGACGATTCAGATACAACTACACAGGGTTTACATTACAGGACCCCGTTTCCTTTAAAAACGACATGGTTTCCCTCATCTTATCTCCAAACCACGTCGTTTCCCCTTCTCCAACCTCCTGAGGGAACTGAATGAATTGAAGAACCACCGACCGTCGTCAAATAGCCACCGTGAACGACCACTCTCTCTCTCTCTCTCTCTCTCTCTCTCCGCCGCTCCTCTCTCTCTCTCTCTCTACTCACAGTTACTCTCCTCCTCCTCCTCCTCCTTCTTCTTCTTCTTCTTCTTCTTCTTCTGTTTCTTTACTTCGTCGGTGCCGGGATCACATGTGCGGTGGCTACTTGAGGTTCTACTCTGATCCAACACTAATACTACATTACTCGATTTTGTGTAGTTCAGACTTTGTTCCTTGCTTCTGTTTCAGTTATTCATCAATTGTTCTCACTCAGGTCGTGGTTTCAGTTTTGGGGGTTTTCTGTTGGACTGAAGGTTTTTGCTGTTGGAGTAAAGGGCCATGGATTACGATCCTCCTGATAGCAGTGGTGAGTGTAAGAAGGGTTAGCCCCAATGTTGTGAATTAATTTGGACAGTGTTGTTGTTACACTAATTTGGACAGTGTTGTTGTTAGCCCCAATGTTGCTTTTGGACCAACAGTTGTGAATTATGTTTTAAAGTTGGGAAAAACCAGATTAGCTTTTAGGCAATAAGGGTTAATAAGGGATCAACTATTAGTTATTGGGGTTTGGGCACCCTGCAGCTTATTCTTTTACATGTATAGGGAGATAGCGTGGATGAGTTCTATTACTGGTGTGTACTTAGGGCTGAAAACGAACTTAGCAGCTCGTGGCTTGGCTGCCCTTACTTGTTAAGGGCAGGGCCGGCTCATATATTTTGGAGGCCCGAAGCGAATTTTCTATATTGAGCCCCTTACATATTCATGAATTTCTTACAAAAAATGATAAAAGTAAAAAATACAAAAAAAATCAAACTAAAAGGATACAATTATGACACAATATAAATGTAAAAGATATAATTGCAAAGTTTTTGAAGAAAATAAGATACAATTTTGTATTTATTTGGAAACATTCTAATTTTAATATGTAAGTTACATTACAGTGGGCCTCAATTTTGGACCAACATTCGGGGGGGCGGAAGCGGTCGCTTGTCTCGCCTCCCCTATGAGCCGGCCTTAAGGGCTTGGCTTGACTCGTTTGGTAATCGAGCAGAACTCGAGCTCGAGTGAACAAGACTCGGCTCGGCTCGTTTAGTAATAATTTAGTATACGAGCCTACTTGTTTGTATAGGCTCAGCTCGTTTATAGAGGCTCATTTAGTAAATGAACCGGACTCGTCTCGTTTACGAGTTTTCGGCTCGTTTAGTAAACAAGCCGAGCTTGAACACTACAAAGCTTGGCTCGACTCAGCTCATTTGCACTAGTATGTGTACTTGGTTAATTGATATACTAATTGTATTTGGATAGGAGTAATATTGCCATTGCTCTAAAACTGTGCAGTGCTATTAGACTTAGTAGCATAAAAGTAAGAGAAGAGAATAGGAGGCCTCCACCCACAGTTCATATTTTCAGTCCCTGAAAGAAAGAGATGAGAGTAGAAGGCTCCTCCATGGTTCATGTCTATGAACTTCTTTCACCACAATCATAGACTCACAGACTCCCGTGCACTACTACTTATTAAAATGCTTAAGATATAAGAATGAATCCGCAAGACATTTTACAGTTAGCCCACTGTCAATCATTGTTACTTTAGAATCCAAGTTCCATCTTCATTGGGTTATGTATAGCTGTGTTTTGATATAGGATTTGTGTTTCCATGAGTTCAATTGGTATTATTTGTCTTCACGAGAACGAATTCCAGGATTAGGATTTATGTTTCCATGTGTTTTCTGTTAGAACTGTGGGCTTATATGTTAAGTATGAAGAGATACTAAGAAGTTCTAGAAAGAAGGCCAGATGTTGGAGCGTAGCGGAGCGGAACGAGTGGAGCGAACATCGCCAATGATCTAGTGAAAGTAGATTGGGCCGTAGGCCCAAGCGTTCCGTAATTGGGGGGTGCGAGGGGCAACGCCCCCTGTGGCCTATTCCATACTGTGATAACAAAGAACAGCAGCCGCTCTCGCTCCCGTGGACATACCCGGTTTTGGGGAACCACGTATATCTCTGTGTTGATTTCTTTACAGTTTATACTCATTAATCGTGCGTGTGTGTGTGACGATCCTAACAAGTGGTATCAGAGCTTCAGGCCATTTTAGATCTCACAGAAGAACGATGTCATCGAGTTCGTCTGTTTCGAAGTTTGATGTGATGAAGTTCGATGGAACTTTGAATTTCGGATTGTGGCAACAATGGATAAAGGATCTGTTGGTGCAGCAGGGCTTGTACAAGGGATTGAAGGCGAAGCTAGAAGCCATGTCTAACGATGATTGGGAAGAACTCCAAACGAAGGCGGTGTGTACGATTCGTCTGTCTTGCAGAAGAAGTTATGTATCACGTGTTGGGTGATGATTCGCCAGCTGGGGTCTGGACTAAATTGGAGAGCAAGTATATGTCAAAATCGTCGATGAACAAATTGTTTCTAAAGCAGAAACTGTTTGGGTTGAAGATGGCCGAGGGTGCTGATCTGATTCATCATATCAACACGTTCAATCAGGTTGTGAGCGACCTGTAACGGAATGACGTAAAATTTGAGGAGGACGACCAAGCGCTGATGTTATTGTGTTCACTACCGATTTCTCTCGAAACCCTAGTTACAACCTTACTCTGGGGGAAAGAAACCCTAGAACTGGAGGAAGTCATTGCAGCCCTTCTGGTGTATAATCAAGCAAGCAACAAACAGAATCGCTACAGGGTGAAGGTCTGGTGGTTAAGGGGTACGGGGATCGAGGCAGGAAGAAGGAGAGGGGTAGATTAGTTTGGAGGCATGGGAGGTCTCAGTCAAAGAATAGGTCCGAGGGCACGTTTGAGTTCAAGTGTTACAGGTGCCATGAACCGAGGCACATGAAGAAAGACTGTCCGCAGAGGGGAAAGGGAACTGACTGGAAGAAGAAAGGAAAGGCAGGGGAGAGGAAAGATGGATCATCAACTTCTGCAAACGTTGTGGAGCAGGAGTCAGATGATGGTGATATGCTTTCGGTCTCGGCAAGTTCAGATCACATGACAGATTCGTGGATTATGGATTCAGCATGTTCTTTTCACATATCTCCTATCAAGGAATGGTTCAACACATACAGGTCAGTGGATTGTGGTAATGTTCTTATGGGTAACGATGCATCGTGTAAAGTCATAGGAATAGGCACAATTAAAATCAGAATGTATGATGGTGTTATGAGAACTTTGGGGGATGTTAGACATGTTCTAGATTTGAGAAAGAATTAATTTCCTTGGGAACCTTAGACTCCAATGGCTATGGGTATAAAACAGAGGGTGGAGTCATGAAGGTAATGAAGGGTGCTATGGTGATGATAAAGTTCCTGGTAATATTTACAAGTTGGTAGGAAGTACAGTTGTAGGTGGAGCTGCTGTCACTACAACGGATGATACTGATGATACCATGCTTTGGCATATGCGGTTGGGACATATGGGAGAGCGTGGGATGTTAGAGCTGCATAAGAGGGATCTGCTAAAAGGGGTTGAATCGTGTAAATTGGATTTCTGCAAGTTTTGTGTTCTGGGGAAACAGTGTAAGGTGCAGTTTAGGAATGCAACTCACAGAGCGAATGGAGTTCTTGACTACGTTCATTCAGATGTTTGGGGGCCAGTGAGGGTAGCTTCGAAAGGAGGATCTCTGTATTTCTTGTCCTTTATCGATGATTTTTCGAGGAAAGCTTGGGTGTACTTCATGAAACACAATTTTGAAGTTTTTGCTATGTTCAGAGTGTGGAAAGCTGAAGTGGAAAACCGAACAGGGAAAAAGATTAAGTGCCTCAAGACAGATAATGGGAAGGAGTTCAAGAATGAGCCTTTTCTAAAGTTTTGTGAGGAACATAGGATTCAGTTACACTTTACTGTTCGGAAGACACCACAGCAGAATGGGGTGGTAGAAAGGATGAACAGAACCATTGCAGAAAGGGCACGGTGTTTAAGATTGAATGCAGGACTTCCGAAGGTTTTTTGGGCAGAAGCAGTGAGTATGGCATGCTTTGTTATAAACAGGTCACCAAGTGCTGCTTTGGATAGGAAGTTAGTTGAGGAGATATGGACAGAGAAAGAGGTTGACTACTCAGGGTTAAGAATATTTGGGTGTTCGGCCTATATTCATGTTCCCAGTGATGAGAGGTCAAAGCTTGATGCGAAGTCTAGACAGTGTATCTATCTTGGTTATGAGAAAAGGGTCAGAAGGTACAAGCTTTGGGATCCAGAGACAAAGAAAGTGGTGATCAGTAGGGATGTGGTATTTGATGAGGACTCTATGGTCAAGGCACATCGGAAGGTTCAAAAAGCTGAGTCAGAGGAAGTGAGCAGTAGACAGCAGGGCATATAGATTGAGCTGGAAAGTTTTGATAGAGGTGATACAGAGCCAGATGAACAGCTTGATCAGCAGCAGCAGCAACAGCAAAGCTTGACCGCTGGGAGAACCAAGCGCACTATCAAGCCATCAGTGAGGTATCGGTTTGAGGACTTGGTTCCTTATGCATTGACTACTACTAGTGGGGATCCGTCTACTTTTCAGGATGCTATCACAAGTTCTAAAAGGGACAAATTGATGGAAGCCATGGTAGAGGAAATGGAGTCTTTGCATAAGAATAAAACTTGGGAGTTGAAAGAACTGCCCAAGGGAAAGAAGCCAGTGGGTATACAAGCGGAAAGAGGCAGCAACAGAAAAGGAGAGGGAAAAGTTCAAGGCTCTGTTAGTGGCAAAGGGGTATTCACAGAGGAAGGGGATTGATTTTGATGAGGTCTTTTCTCATGTGGTGAAGCATACGTCAATCAGGATTATCTTGGCATTGGTGGCTAGCTATGATCTGAAGTTAGAGCAGATGGATGTGAAAACGGCATTCCTCCATGGTGATTTGGAGGAAGTCATATACATGGAGTAGCCTGAGGAGTTCATGCAGCCAAAGACTAAGCATCTTGTTTGTAAGTTGAAGAAGTCACTTTATGGGCTGAAACAGTCTCCAAGACAATGGTACAAGAGGTTTGACTCTTTCATGATACGGATTGGGTACACACGTTGTGAGTATGATTGTTGCGTTTATGTTAGGAGTCTTGATGATGGTTCCTATATTTTCTTATTTCTTTATGTAGATGATATGCTGATTGCTGCAACGAGTATGGTTGAGGTAAACAGGTTGAAGTCATTAATTGGGTAAAGAGTTTGACATGAAGGATTTGGGAGCAGCTAAGAAGGTACTTGGGATGGAGATTCGCAGAGATAGGTCAGCTAGTAAGTTGTGGTTATCTCAAAAGAATTATGTGGTGAAAGTGTTGGAGAGGTTTAGTAGGGATAATGCCAAACCGGTCAGCATTCCATTGGCAAGTCATTTCAGATTATCTTCAGCTCAGTGTCCAGTGTCAGATGAAGAAATTGAGGATATGTTGAGGGTGCCTTATGCGAGTGCAATGGGTTGTTTAATGTATGCAATGGTTTGTACGAGACCCGATTTGGCACATGCAGTTAGCACAGTTAGCAAGTACATGGCCAATTCAGGCAGAGATCATTGGAAGGCGGTCAAGTGGATGTTCAGATACTTGAGAGGTACTTCAGATCGCGGAATTATGTTTGGTAGGCAACGGGATCAAATTTCAGTTGTGGGGTATGTGGATGCGGATTATGCTGGGGGTTTGGATGACAGAAGGTCTACAACTGGTTATGTGTTTACACTTGTGGGTGAGCCTATTTGTTGGAGATCCATAGTACAACCTCTGGTGGCTCTATCTACTACTGAGTCTGAGTATATGGCGGTGATTGAGGCTGCTAAAGAAGCATTGTGGTTGAAAGGGTTCGTTAAGGAGCTTGGCATAGATCAAGGTGGAGTTCAGTTGCATTGTGACAGTCAGAGTGCCATTTATTTGGCAAAGCATCAGGTGTATCATGCTTGAACCAAGCATATCGACGTGAGGTTTCACAAGGTGAGAGAGTTGATTGATGCAGGTGATTTGATACTGGAAAAGGTGTACACTTCTGAGAATGCAGTTGATATGTTGACAAAGACGGTTACTGTAGACAAGTTCGAGCATTGCTTGGACTTGGTTAATGTCTCCCGGTGCTAGGAAAAGAGAGGCATCTCCCAACTTACTGGATTGTGATGGTTATCTTCTGAAGGGGTGAGAGTATATTTGCCAAGGTGGAGATTGTTAGAACTGTGGGCTCATATGTTAAGTATGAAGAGATACTAAGGAGGTCTAGAAAGAAGGCTAGATGCCGGAGCGTAGCGGAACGAGTGGAGCGAACATTGCCAATGATCCAGTGAAAGTAGACTGGGCCGAAGGCCTAGGCGTTTTGTAATTGGGGGCTGCAGGGGGCAACGCCCCCCGCGGTATAGTACGGTTCGTACAAGGGTATTTTTGGGATACAAACCAAATACCAGATTATGGCTAGAATAGAGTAGTTATAACTACTCTATGTTGTAAACCCTATTCCATACTGTGATAATAAAGAACAGCAGCCGCTCTTGCTTCCGTGGACGTACCCGGTTTTGGAAAACCACGTATATCTCTGTGTTGATTTCTTTACTGTTTATACTCGTTAATCGTGCGTGTGTGTGTGACGATCCTAACAGTTTCATATCTTCACCATACAAATTTTCCTCGTATTAATAGAGCAGCCCGAGCGGGGATTGTTCATGCCACTTTAGCAAAGTATGTAGTTTGGAAGATTTTGAGAAGAAGTGGTTATTTGGGAATGTTTTTTTTGGGTAAATATGTTCTTTAAGAAGCTTACAAGGCAATACTAGTAAACCAAGATAATGAACTGCAGATGTCATCCCCTCCGTGAAATCAGCCTTTGTCTGTGTCTTCTGATACTGTCTGCCATATCTTTACGTGTAACCTTCTTCACTTTCAAATTTCTTGTACACAATGGTCAATATGACCTCAACTGATGAAGTAGGGGTTGCCTTTTAGAAGCCAAATAGCTATTGCAGCAAGTCCCACAGTCAGTAGTACCTCTAAGTGAAGTAACTTGTGAGTCATGAATTTCACATTTTCTTTGCATATACACAACACAAGATTGTTTTATGGATACAAACAGGCTGTTAAGCCATCCACAGTAGTATAATCAAAAATCAATTGTTTTTAAAGTTAACAATGTTAGTGCAAAAGATGGCTCACAATGGTATAATCAAACTTAGTAACATCCTTAAAAATAATCAAATTTTAGGCTTTGGAAAACCAAAACTAGCAACATTTTTCAATAATGACCCCACACTACATAAGTTAACTAGTTCCAAAATTTGTATACACGCGTGTTTCAACTGATATTTTCTTCTTCTCTTCTTCGCCTACTCTATATCTTCTTCACTTCACCTACAAACTATTTCTCTTTATTTTTCTCAAAAAGTGAAGCTCATATCTTTCAATCATCTACAATTCAACCCATCGTCGCTGGATTAAGGTATTTCACTCTTCTTTTCCGTTTTTATTTCCCCCCCCCCCCCCCCCCAACAAAAAAATAAAAAATAAAAAATAAAAATAAATAATAAATAATAAATAAATAAATTCATAATAGGAGGGAAGAAAGTTACCGATTTTTGCCCAAAATTAAGAGAGAGAATCGATATATTTTTGCCCAAAAAAAACGTAAATGAAGGGAAGTGAATGGCGAAAAACAGAGAAGAGAGAGAGAGAGAGAGAGAGAGAGAGAGTGTGTGTGTGTGAAATTGTAGTGGACCCTTATTTTGGTTATGGACTTGAAGCGATCATTGTGAAGCTCAACATTGTTAAGCTTAGCAACCTCTTAAGTGAATAATCAAAAGCTGATGTGTCAATTTTTTATTATCATTTTTTGATTATACCACTGTAGATGGCCTTAGAAGTTCATGGGAGATAGATTATTACCATAGACAAAAGATTGGAATTAGATTGGCCTTTCATAGTTAGTTTTTCTCCAGTCCAGTCCATGTGTTTTCTTGAACACAGTTCACCTGAAGAATACTCGTCTTTTATCGCCGGACAACTTTCCACCAAAAGCCTGAGTCCTCTGCCTCTACTATCGCTTTGTGAGAACACCTTGATACAACTCGTCACTCCTCAAAACTCTCCGTTACATGAGGTGCTTTCCAACTCTGTTATAATGGATTTATATAAACTCTAATTAGATCATCAGTGTCTCCAGCTCCAAGTCATGTAAATTTTTGTAAACTACACACCATTCCAGTCTCTGAGTCTGTCTTTTGTCTTCAATGGTGCCTCTTTGTCCACTTTTGTCTTCATGTTAGGAATACCAAACCCCTGCACTAGTGATATCTCATAAATCTCCTTTGATCCCATGTGAAGTATACCTAGTATATTTGAGAAGTACGTACAATCTCTTCCCCCAAACCGCAAGAGAATGTTAATGCGCATACTTTTTAAGAATGATGAATATGCTCCCAATAGGTGCTTTCTTCGGGACTAGTTCTCTGCATTCTCCTCCTCTTCTCTAGATACTTCAAACAAATTTTACCTTTCTGTCATCTCTGCTTTTGTCAATTTGTGAGGGTAGACTCCATTTTAATCCTATTTATTTTATGCCCCATAATCTGTTAGATATATCTGTAAGGATGCGAAAGCTTCATTTGAAGGTTCATACAGGAGAATTTGTTTGTGTAGTTATTCTTCGCGATGTAACTGCAGGTACAGATGATGATCTTCCTCCTTCACATCCAAATAGATTTCCAAGGGCGGGCTCAGCTGCTGGAAACGTGAGATCTGATGTTTTTGGTACTGCTCAATTCCTTCCTATGGATATGGAGATCAAGATCCACCACATAGAACAAGAAGCATATATTTCAGTTCTTCGGGCATTTAAAGCACAATCTGAAGCCATTACTTGGGTACAGCTATATTCAGAAAACATGATGTCTAGTGTTTCAAAGCGGGTTGGCTTTGTTTTAATCGTCCTTCATTTCTGTGTTTTCTAGGAGAAAGAAAGTTTAATTACTGAACTTAGAAAAGAACTGAGAGTATCTGATGAGGAACATAGAGATCTTCTATCCAGGGTTAATGCTGATGACATCATTAGGAGAATAAGGTCTGATTATGCAATAACACTATAATGCTGATTGACTCATCGGGTATGTCATCATATTCATTCAGTCTTAACTTTGCATTAGGGAGTGGAGGAAGGCAAGTGGGCTCCAACCGGGCATGCGCGGCAATAGCCAACTTGTTCATCGTCACATGTGTAGTCCTACTGTTTCAGCATTAGGCAAGAATCAGAAGACATTACAATCACTCGCTTCGTTATCCCTGGATGCACCATCCCCTGAATTGCATCCATCCATGCAGCCATTGTCATCAGCCTTGAAGCGAGGTCCTGCTTCAGGAGCCAGAGGCAAGAAACCAACATCAGTAAGCTGAATACTATGCAGTAAATGTATCTTTGATTACTCTTAGTCTTTAGACCTTTTTTCATATCCTGGTCAAAATTTAGTTTTGCCTCTTCGTCTTGATGAGAGGAACTAGTCAAATAATTTGTTAGCAAAACTATTTCAGAAAAGTAGGATATGGGATTTTTGCTTATTTTGTTGCTTATTGGTCTTTTTCCAAATATGTTCCATTTGTTTTTGCCCAATACCTTCGTTGAGCCAAATTGGGAAAGTGAACTTTTTTGACTGAATTATAAAATAGCTCACTAAAGTGGAAAAGATTCCAATAAATAAGAAACAAGCAAAGGGTGGCAAATGGGATATGAGATAGATTGTTGACTAGTCACACACCGCCTATGGAATTCTCAGTAATGTCTGTGCAGTACCCTTGTACAGGTTTCGCTGGAAGGATCCAAATCCAAAAGCCGGGTTTTTCAGACACCTTTGCAGTAGATAAACCTGCAAAAGCAGCAAACTTTGATCCATTAATTGGAAGGAAAGTTTGGACAAGGCGCTGTGCAGATAAAAAATTCTACGAGGCTGTTATAACTGACTACAATCCCAATGAGGTATACCTGGTCATATGTCGGGTTGTTTGTTGAAAAATGTTGCATTATCTGACGGCTCTGAACTAAATCTGCTTCTTCTAAAATTTCCAGGGCCGGCATGCTCTGTTATATGATATTAATACAGCAGATGAAGCATGTGAATGGGTCAATCTCAAAGAGGTAAAGATCAAGTGTTCTTTGAGATGAGTGATTGTATGCCCTACTTTCTTCTTCTTCTTTTTTGATAATTGAGAGTGTCGTTAAAGAGCAAACAATCCAAGAACAAGGAAGGCGTTCCTTCCTAATACAAAGATCAAGGACCTGAAGCCTAAAACTAGCTAAGGTAAGAGGACCTAATAGGGATTTGCATATATTGGCCTACTTTCTTCTTGGTTAATCTTTCCTAACGTGGTCATGAACATGTTTCAGTTAATGCATTAACTTATCGCTACACCGTCCTAGTGTTTTGAAAATTGTGGAGTAAAAATGGTTGTCTCTCTTGTGCCAATCCAGCTTGTTCTGTGCCAGACATTTAGGTAAACCACCGAAGGTTGCTAATGGGCAAACTGTAGCTACATATTGTTTAGGCAGAAAATGGTTGGTTATGAAGCTTCTTGATGAATCATGTCTAATGGTTGTACAAAGCACATGCATCTAAACGTTTGACAACATAATTTTCTAAGTTACTTTGTAAATACGGTTGATAGAAAATCATCAACAAGAGCTGCTGAATTTTTTTGTTATCAAACAGGCATTGACAAACCTTCATTTTATGAACTTCTGTATCTCAGTTCTGGAAGAGGGGTTATGTGGGTTTCAGTTCTCTAGTTGTTTGACAATCTGTGTGTACATGCTCGTGCGGACATACTTTATCGGCATGGACATTTTATTAATTCCAGATTATAGCATGAACTTCCACACCAACAGGGGCCACTCTAAATCAGATGAAGACGTACTTGATTTTTTTGCATTTTCCTTGTGCTGATGCAACTTGTTTCAAAATGTTGTTCGCAACTTGATCGTATAACTTATGGTAATTACATACTTATAAATTGGGTATCCATATTAAATGACTTCAGATGTCACCGCGAGACATTCGGTGGGATGGCGAGGATCCCACAGTTCCTTCTAGAGGCGAACGTGGATTTCAGAAGTCTATGGCCCGTGGTGGTGCAGTTGGTGGTGGTGGAAGAGGTAAAGGGACGACAAAGAGTCAGTCGAAGAAAGATTTATATCCATTGCGAAATGGAATTGGGAGGAAGGCGGCCTTGGGTGATATTGAAATACTTCATACTGATATTCTAATTAAGGAGGTATGGTTTCCACTTGAAGATTTTCCATTTCTTCGGGACTGTTCTCTTACCTCTACTTATGTGAATTTGTATAGGTGGAGAAAGTTATGAGTGCTAGCCAACCGGATCCTTTGGAGGTTGAGAAAGCAAAGAAAGTGCTTAAAGTAAGAACAAACTACACTCTTTTTTAGTACAGTTTTCAGAGTCATTTTCCCAGAATCTTGTTTTCGTGAAGATATTTCATCTTTATTTTATTTTTTTAAACAAAATAACCCATATTTCTGGTAGTATGCACTAGTAAAGTTTTCACACCATCTTGCTTTTAGCAATTGTGACATGTTGTTCTGGATGCAGGAGCAGGAAGAAGCCCTAGTTGATGCAATTGCAAGGATTGAACATGCTTCTCTCTGTGAAAGTGGTAACAGTCACTATAATTGATCACGAGCTAAAGTTACATATAAAGAAGAGAAGAGAAAATAAAAAACAGTCCAGATGGCTTTTGTTTATTTTGCCTTGGATCCATAATCCAACTAGATGCTTAATCCAGACTGAGAAACAGAGCCATAGTGTTTACTCCTGCAGTGCTTTTTTGGTATATGTATCAACTTTCTGCGTCTTTCTGGAATCCAAAGTTCTCTTCTCTGTAGTCAACTCCAGAAATGATGTTCGAGCTTTATTGATTGCGATTTTGTTGTTTTCGTTTTTGTCCACTTTTGAAGCGGATAGAGAGCATCAGTTCTCGCACAGGCGATCAATGGGGCCGGCAGAGATGGAGAAAACAGAAGTATAATCATCTGGTAGAAGGTAGAGTAGTTTGAAAGCTCAGTTGGAAACAAGATGAATAGAGATGCAAGGGAAAAAGATGATGGTTATGACCATTTTGGTTATAGCAGTAGCTAGTTTGTAGGTCAGTGTGCCTTACTGTTGAATAATCACCAGCCAGAGTGAAGAGCTGGTTTGTAGTACATGTGAATAAAGTCTAGTTTGAGTAGAGGTTTTTCAATACGCTTTCAATTGTATTTTAAGTTTTTAGCATAATCAGGGGAAGCTGGAAATATGCTTGTGTAACAAATTTTATGCGGAACTATTTGTGAAAATGTAAAGAACGAATGGTAATGTTGGCATTGGTGATGTTTCCTCCCAAGGAATGGCCGATTTTGCCCAATTTTTAGGCCTTTTTGGAGCCACTTTGATGATCGAAAATGTCCATTTATCAGGCTCATCAAAACCATCAATCAAATTCAAATTTCATGTTAAGTAAATCAATTAATTTCGTAAAACAGCTTTTGAAAAATCAATTAATTTCGTAACCGTATTAACCGTTCTATTAATAACGTTATTTTTTTCATGGTTGATGGTGTCGATGAGGTATAAAATATAAGCGGTATGGGCAAATTAAAGGTGTCAATGAGGTATAAAATATAAGTGGTATGGGCAAATAAAATTGTAATTTTGCAAGAACAGAACCTATCTCTCAGTGACCTGATCACACTGTGCATGGTAAAAAAAAAGAATTAATTCTAATATATAAATCAATTTGGATTTTACAATTGCATGTAGACCTTAAATTTACATTCGTTAGATCCTAAAGGTTGTCTGTGAAAGAAAATTAGATACTTTCGGAGAAAGCATCCTACATTATAGAAGTCCAAATGTTAGGATGAATTAAAAAAAAAATTATTTTTTTTATTTTGATTTTATTTTGTTAATTTTGATTTAATATTTTTAGTTTCTATTTGACGTATTCGACTTGATGAGAAAAAATTCTAAAAGTAACATTTATAATTAAAAGTTAAAGAGTCCACTAAATGCAAAAATACCTCAAACAGACTTTTCGACCTTTTTTTTGTCAAGTTTGATTCATTTACTTCAAATCTGTCATAAAGACAATTTAAAAACTAAATACTACTAACAAAAAATAAAAAATAAACAAAAATTAGGAAATGATGTGGAGGCGACATATTTCCCTTTTTGCCCCCACAATTTTTGGTTAAAAACAGGAGGGAAATTTCAAAAAGCCCATCAAGTAGAGAGAGAGAGAGAGAGAGTGCAAGCATTGGGCCAAACCCCAAGGTTGAGAGCCTGCTAGTATTATTTCATCTGAAAAGTTTCTTTGGTTTCTTGGTTTAAACTTTTAAATGTAGCCTCTCTTGTGTTTCTTGGTTTACCTTTGTTTTTTGAAAACATGATGAAGAAATCGAAGGACTCGCGACACCGTCACGACGAGTTCAGTAATCAGGACCAAACCAGTCGGAGGCTTGTCCGGTCAAAGTACACCGTCATCAAGAAAGTTATAAATGGTGGGAGTACTTTTATTCAACTTGCATCTTGTTTTCGTTTTCCCGGTTTGGATGACTTGCTTGTTTGTTTCAATTCTTGTTTCCCCCTTCTCTTATGGTTGGTTATTATGTTTAAGAACTATTGATCATTGTGGCAGAAAATAGAGAGGATATATCCAGCGTGGATTCTGAGAAATTTAATGTCATCATCAGCAAGGTGGAAGACTTGCACAGACATGGTCTCTCTCTCTCTCGGAGAAGGATTTTTCCATCTTTGTATCGTAAAAAAGGACATGTTAATGGGAGTATCTATGACGGTGGTTGGAGAGTATTGAACGCGATAAATGAAGGGTTTTGTAGCTTGTGTTGAAATTCTTATCGGGTTGTTCATGGGTAGTTTTTTTTTTAAATTTTAAATTGATGGTTTTTATGCATAATCATAGCTGTCATTGTTCTGTTATTCGGAAGTTCAGACACATATTTACGCGGTCCTTTATCTTTTGTTCTTGTTGGTTTGAAGTGGATGTCTAATCATGTAAAGTGTAAACCACCTTGGGCAATCCATGTATAACTTTTATTTAAGTTTCTTAGGTTAAATTTTAAGGCCATTGCTGCGCATTGCGAATCTACCTTCTTTTTCTCTATGCATCTTTTGAAAGGAAAGGTCTATGCAACGGTTAAACCAAGGCTATAGTTTTTTTGGTACACGACTACACGGTGTTTATATGCAAAGCACGGTGAATGAACATTTGCTTCCAAATTTTAACAACATTAGTCTTCACTTACTTAGGATGTGCTAAAATAAGAGATTGTTCTTGGTAGAAACTTCCTCTTACATTTTACAAGCTGAAGAGAGCATTTGATATTATATGGTAATACAACATGGATGTGGTTTTTGCGATATCGAACCAGCATGAGCTCATAACCCATATTGGGTTTTTGCAAAGCTGTTTGTGTGTACTGTGTAGTGATTTTTCTGTGATGAAACAATGGTTTCCCATTGTGCTAGTAGATAACTGAGTCCAATTTTGCTGGAAAAAATTGATAAACATATTTTGCAATGCCATCTATAATATTTTTGCAAAAGCTAATTTATCGTTGTTGGGTTGCTGGTAGGTTTAACAGCTATACTATTGTTTTTGGAAGTATTTATGGCGTGCTATTTTTTGATTACGTTCTACATGCCCTTGAATGTAATCTGTCTGTTTCATAACCAAATGTGCATGGTTATGCTGTGCAAGATGTAGGCTGACGCTGTCAGCAATTTGCTTTCAGTATTTTGATAGCATTACAAATCGGTTGTTTGTCTGCATAGGGCTAATTAATTGTTGTTGAAATTAAAACTTCGTTATATGTGTCGGCTCAAAAGATCCAGCTTGAAACCTAAGAGGCATCTATTGGTGAACTCGGTGTATCTTGCCTTCAGGCAAGTAAATACTGCTTTTGTGAGTGCTTTCACAAAAACATACCTAGTTAATGCCATGAAACTGAATGCAGAAAGTTAGAAACTAAGCCCACTAACATTGTTGTTTAGTTATACGTATTGGCTTACATGCCTTTTTAGTTTGTAAAATTGGAGGTAATGTCATGAAATTGAATGTAGAAAGTTAGAAAATAAGCCCATTAACATTCTTGTTTAGTTGTATGTATTGGTTGACATGCCTTTTTAGCTTGTAAAATTGGATACGTATTTGGATTGCAGTTGAGAAGCCAAGGGAGCAAGTGGCCGATGGAGAGGCACTATTGGACCTCGCAAAGATAGTGAAGTCCTCTGCAAAATCATATGCCAGTGGAGAGGTGACCCCATCAGACTTCATATCAAGTTTGCTGAGAAACTACACAAAAACAAAAGGAAGACAAGGAACCTCAGAGCCTGCGCTCAACTCTATTTTCCTGAAAGAAATCGGGTTTGCTGTTTCACCAATTTTCAAGATATTTCAAGGATGTTGCACTATGTGAGTTGTTAACACCGTCCTCTGAAAATTAGCAATTGTTTACTTTCTCACAGTTTGTATAGGATGAGCCATTGCTTTGCCGCGTCATTTGCTTTTACTTTATTTTATTTTCTTAGGCTTGGACCAATGCAAACTCAACCAAAACAACGTAAGGTTGCAGTTTATAGAAAGAGGGTGAAACTGACTCAGCATTCTAAGCCTGAAGAGGTATATTTGTGTTTAAGCTAACCTTATATTTCATTGTTTCTTTGTTGTTTTTTTCCCACAAAGAGTTCATGTTCAGTCTTTCTCTAAGCCTCATGTGTTTATGGAGGAAAGAGAATTTTGACAAAAAAAATTAGGGAATTGATATTCAAACTCCCTTTTTTTATCCGCATGCCCTTTTTTGTTTTTTAGTGTTGAAAGTGTATGTATTTTTTGCTAAAAGACAAAAAAGGGAGTGTGGATAACAAACAAGGGAGTGTGAATATCAATTTCCAAAAATATCCTATTTATGTTAGTATCTTCAAATAATTCTGGTGTTATAATTGACTTAACGATGCACAAAACTGAAGTACAAAAAGCTGGGGTCCTGGGGATAATAATTTTTGAAAATTTCAAGTTTTTGGAATAATGCTGCTTCTATGACTGTAATATTGAAAGGGACTTTCTCAAGCAAAAAACTGGACTCCCACAAAAAAAACTTGCTGATTATGGAAATGTCGATTGTTGGAAGGCCACCCCTGAACTTGGATTTGATAGCTTCCTTCCCTGCCCCCTATAATCATATGGAAGTATTACTGGAGTATTTTCTTTTGGCATTTATTTGCGCACTAGGTTCTGAATTTCTTAGCTATTATTTCGTTAATAATGTTGTGCTCACTACTAGCTCTGTCAAAACTTTTAGCTGTTTACTCAGTTATGGCCATTTTGTACTCCAAATTCTATGTTTGCGCGGTTGACTATTTGGTAGTGTATACTACTATATTTTTAACTTCAAATTTCAATGTATATTGTATATTGCATGTGTGCTTACGTAAACTTCTTGTGCAACAGCTTGATAGTAAAGGGGAAGAGAAAACAGATACAGACAAGAACATGTTCACCATGTTCGAGATTTTGAAGAAGAAAAAAAGTGTTAGACTTGAAAGCCTCGTATTGAACAGGAAGTCTTTTGCGCAAACAGTGGAAAATATATTTGCTCTATCTTTCTTGGTTAAAGATGGGCGAGTAGAATTTTCTGTTGATGAAAAGGGGTCTCATCTTGCTTGTAAGATACATCTCATTACACCCAGTAGTGAATACTCCTTAACATTTTTGTTTGTCCATTTTGACTATTCCAAAGTTCTAAAAAAATGTCAAATTTTTTTTCTACTACGTTCTTTTTAGATAGTTTGTAAGAACTTTGTCCAAGAAAAATGATTGCGATCTTTCGATTGGCGAAATAAATTTGAAGAAGGTTGCACAATTTGTTGATCTCATGTACAATGGCAATTTTCGAAAAATAGACATGCAAAATGGGGCGGTAGGAGTATTGTTTGTTTGACCGGAGATGTTTCTTAATGTTGTGTTTTTTTTTCAGCACCAAAAGATGCCCCTGATACCAGTTCTATCATTTCGGGTGAGAAAGCATACAGCCATTTTGTGTTCAGATATGATTTCAACGATTGGAAGGTAAGAAACTGAGATTCTATGGATATGATGTGTACAAAATAAATTAGTTCATGCTAGCGATGTTTGAGCGAGGTGATGAAACAGATCCAACACCTTGCCCTCTCTTAGCAGTTGTGGGAGATAGTTCTTGTATGGTTATTAGTTATGTCATTGGAAGCTCCTATTCTGTATAAAAACCCTCATCCTATAAATTATATGAGATGGTAGGTAACCATTGAGAAAGAACTGGATAGTTTTCGGTTTGATGTAATTGTCGTAATAACTGTTAATCTACCTATAATTTGCGCGAAAGTCCTATGTTGAAGTTTTTTTTCCCCTTCTTTTAATTGCTTTTCGTACCTCAAATTACTAGCACACTAATAAGCACGCATCAATACACGCAAACAAGAATTTCTTCTAAAAAAATTAGCACACATACGCATTGGAGACATTGAATGCAAGCTATATGTAACATGGATGGATTGTATATGATGTGCAATGTTCTAGAAATCGCTAGGCGCTAGTCGGGCGGAAAATGGGTGCCTAGCACCTAGGCGGGGACTAATCGGCCTAGGCGGCCGACTTTTAGAACACTGATGATGTGTGATTGAATATTACTATGTGTTTGCAGTTGATGCTGGATATTCTTTCAACGGGGGAGGAACTGATGCCCCACAGAGATTTCTTGAACAACAGCAGCCCCCAAGAAGGTAAGCCAACAGCAGCAAATGATATGGCTCCTGTCAAGAAACTAGCAAGGAAATGTGGTCCAGTTGAACATGAGCAACCATTTGTTGACTCTCCTGAAATTGCCGATGGCATTCGAAGGTGCAAGCCTAAACTTCAGTAAGGTAAATATGAGTGTATATTTAGTGGTGCCCATATCAGTTACTCTTTTGTTTGATGGGCTAGCTGCTGTAAATGTTTTTTTGACTGCTAGTAGTAATTTGCTACTTGTGATGAATATAGGCCCGGTAGGTAGATAGATATCTAATCTATTAAGCATTCTTAGTTAGATCCTTGATCACATTTTGTATGCATTGGATTTATGGGTGGATGATCTTGTGGGTTTCAACCATCTATTTTGTTAGGCCCCGATTTCTGCGGACTGCTGGATCAGGGTTTGGATCTCCAATCCATTACTGTTGAACGCGAAATCAATTACTATAGTTGTTACACCAACAAAGATATTGGATGTATGTTTGTGAATTTCTTATAAAGCCTCATGTGAATGAAATCCATTCATCAAGAGGATGAGGTACTGCTGGTTAGTGATGTTGGAGCGCAATGTGTGGAGGAGCTAGGATCAGTTTCATTCTGTTTTATCCGTCGTATTGGAAACGGTGTTGCGCATGAGCTAGCTAGGGAAGATGAGTCATTCGTCGTGATTATTGCTCGGATTTGTGTTTTGGTGATCAGGACAAGTTCCATAACAAACAGATAGTACATAGAGGTAAAGGGTTTGTTTAGCGGACGAATTCCATGGAGTATTAATTTTTGATAAATCGTGATTTAAAAATGGTCTATGCTCATAAATTTACTAGCTACTGTTAACTCACAAACCATCAAAAGATATTTCAAAGATTCAATTTCTTGTTTTTTATGTTTCCATTTCTATTCTTCGGTTCAATTGTTCAAGTAACCATTTTGAGCTGATAAAGTAGTTTTCCTTTGACCATTTTCAGTCTCTGCAATTTTTTCCCAAACTCAAAACCAAATTTAAGCACAAGGCCTTAAAACTCACTCCAACTCTTTATTAAAATCATTAAAAAAAAAACCAATATCAAATGTCGTTGTATCAAAATATTTACTCAAACCTTTCAAATTAATTGAATGAATGAGGCTAATTTTTTGAAATAGGATCTTTTCGTGTGATAATCCTTTCACGTGATGCAAAATGGGACGATCAGTGGTCCATTCAACAATTCGAACAATTCATTTTGTAAGTCTTAATGTGTTCACGCCAAAAATGGAACGGATTGTTTTTTATTGTGATAAAAAAAACAAGAAAAGAAAGAGTGGAACACTACTAGCAAAGAGATGGAGGAACACTCGTCTTGTTTGGTTTAAATTTTTGAAAGTTATTTTTGATGTAATAAGTGGAGAGATAAAGAGAAAAATGTATTAAAAACGTGTAGAGAGAAAAATGAAATGTTGTTTTTGATTGAATATCTTCATTGGATTAAGGAGGAGTATTGCTATAGGTACATACACCACATGTATACACATTTTAGACCCGTCTCAAGTCCTACAAAAAAGATCTGAGCCGTTCATTTTGTTCAAAATAGTTTGTTTGCAAACTCTATAAAAAATAATTCAATCCGATATCGTTAAAGGCATTTATGAAACATCCACATTTGCTATAGAATCTAGACCTGAATTTTAAAATAAAGTTAGATATTTTCGTAAACGTTTTTATTGATATTGGGTTGAGTTTGATTTTTTTTTTCAAGGACTTTAAATAAAATGAACAGCTCGGATAATTTTTGTAGGACTCGAGACGGGTCTGTGTATACCCATAGACTTTCCGATTAAAGGAGACAGTGGAACAGTACTGTGTCATCGTTTGTAGCAGCCCCGTTTTTTGCAGTTCAAAAGGAAGGACTGCCTAGCCGCCGTCTTTTCGTAGAGAGGAAAAGCGAGAGAGGATGCTTCACCTGAGCCATCCTCCTCCGACTACAGCAACACTTTCCGGCCACCACATCGATTGCGGTGCCTTAGGTTCAGCTCTCAGTACACACCGAAGCTTCGCGTTAGGGTTTTCCATGGCAAACAACTTCCCCACAGCTTCGTCTTCCTCTTCCACAGCGCTGAAGCAGCACACCACCTGTGGCTGTGGAGCATCCCCCGATTCTTGCAACGCTTCTTCTCACAGGTGCTTAAACTTTTCAACAGAACTTGCACGAATGTGTATACGTATACATAGACCCGAAATACTCTGCAAGTTCTGCAACTTCTTTTCCGAGACACTGAAACACTTTGTTTTTACCTTTCCCCGCATTGTTTTCATGATATCTTGGAATAATTGAATTGGTCTTACCTAGGCAACCACTCCCGAGTGAACAGTCTCGAGGATGGCAAAATAATGTGACAATCCTGAGGGAAGTAGACTACTCAATAATTTCGCATTTCCTTTACCTCGTGATTGAACAAACAATTCAGAAACTCTAAATAAAAGGACGAAGGAAATGAAATCTTGCTTGGTTTTCACTGGAAACTTGAGTAAGGAGTAGATTGTTTTTGGGTTCCGAGACAGTATAGAAAAATAGACGAGTCCAGCTTTGAGTACCGGGTCGGAAGCGGGAGAAGGGATAAGTGTTCAACTTCTGCACCTCCCGCTTTTCAGCCTTGTGTTCCATCTGCACAAGCAACAGCATCTCCACTGCCTTAGTAATATAAGTCTTATTGCATTTCAATCCACGCTCATTGTATTTGCCCTGTATGATTCCAGTCCACACACCTCGTAAAACTTATCATAGGCGACGTATATTCTAGTTATATTTATCTCTCAATGCATATAATTATTCGAATGAGTCTATAGTGACACATGGATATAAATATTTCAAGGGTTTGGAACTTGCTTATGTCCACTGCATTGCTGAATTTACAGATTTCGAATAGTTGGTTTTCTGAATGCTAATAGAAGTATCTTGCATTTCAATATGAACTTACCTGGCGAGGTGGATTTTGTTTTTCAGATTAATTATGAGTGGCGAACTTATATAAGTTGCAACAATCTGTGTACAATACTACTATAATAAAACCATCTTGTAAAGTTTTGGGTTAGTGGTGGTCCCATGTCACCCTCGAGCCATCCTTCTATACGTTTATTTCCATCTACATGTGTGATTTTCTACATTTTTAGTTGCAGACCTGAATGATTCCGAATGATGTTTGCGTAGGAAGAATGATTTACCCATACATGGGGTGTCAGAGACCATCGTCGGTGTGTTGGGAGGAGGGCAACTAGGTCGGATGCTATGTCAAGCCGCATCCCAAATGGCAATCAAGGTGATTGTTTTGGACCCAGAGGAGAACTGCCCAGCTGGTGCATTGTCACATTGTCATGTGGTGGGGAGCTATGATGATAGTGTGACAGTTAAAGAGTTTGCAAAAAGGTTGGGTTTGAATGAGAGTCTTGCGAGCTAATGTTTTTTTCCTCCCTATTCACGTGTTCTCTTGATGGCAGTATTACTTACACCATTCAACAGAACCTGCTTTTGTAGGTTGCTGATTAAGTTTGGTATCTAGGTGTTCAGTTTTGACCTTTGAAATAGAGCATGTTAACGTGGAAACACTGGAGAAGCTTGAACAACGAGGGCTAAATGTCCAACCTAAAGCCTCTACGATTCGAATTATACAGGTATGTTGCTGGACTCGAATTCGAATCTGGATACCACTGGGCAAATAGGATATTACATTATGACCTCAATAATTAAGTAGTCATCGAAGGCATCTGAACTAATCTGTGGGATGCATCTATGACTTTATAACGATGTGGTCGTGGTTCTGACTATATTTACATCAATGATCAACCATATCTTTTGCATAAATTTTGTGCTACTAGTAGCATCCATTGTCTGTTGGGGATTTTATTTTGTTGTTTGCCATTTGAGAAATCAAGTTAATTATACTTAGATATATATTGCGAAATGCCAAAATTTTGATTGTGACATATTGATCTATGTTGAATGCGGACATGGTTAGTTCTATTAGTTACTCTATCCAAGAAGTGGTTTATGAGAAAGTAGATGTATAGATATCCTGAATGGTTGTTAAAAATCAACAACTCTATTGATGGAACTTTGCTTCTGGTTTGGGTTTTACCGTCTCAGGATAAATATCTCCAAAAGGTTCATTTTTCTCGCCATGGCATCCCACTTCCTAAGTTTATGAAGGTTAGTCACCAATTCACCATGTCACGAGAACATTATTATTTTCTTTTTTTCTGAAAATGGTAGTGGAGAATATCCCTGTGTTTGATAGAAAACTATGGCTTAGACAGATAGATGATCCTGAAAGTGCCAAGAAGGCAGGTGACCTATTTGGGTATCCTTTTATGATAAAGAGCAAAAGGCTTGCTTATGATGGGCGTGGAAATGCTGTTGCTAAGAGGGAAGAGGAGATCTCTTCTGCAGTACAAGGTAAGATCTTTGCTTCTGTATACAATTTGAAACTTAATCATAATACTTTTCTGGTGAGTTCCATCCATGCAAATGATCCAGTAATTTGCTTTCCACAGTTGGAAAAAATGATATGGTAATATTTTGGTAAGGAATAGACATCCATGATTTTACTCCAGACTCAGTATGTAGTTAATTAGCTATGTATTTTTTATTTTGTCGTTTCCACTATTTGTTTTATTGTTGTTAAAGTCCCTACCAGATTCCATGTGATTCTGAGTTCTGACACACAGAATCTTGACTCCCTATTTTGGAGCATCGAACTTTTGGTTGATTCATGAGCTCTAAGTTTGTTATCCCTGACTGCTTTGCAACAAAAGTTTAAGATCAGTCTTCTTACTCTGGCCATCTAATATTGTAGCCTTTGGGTTATATACGCTGGGGTAGTTAATGGTTCTCAAGTATGAAATTGTCAAAGTCTTACTAATACTCGATTCATGCCATCCTTTTGGAGGATAAATCTTACTATTTGCGGTGCAAAGATACACTTCATATTTACTTTTCATGCGATTTGTAATAGTTGATTCAAAACCGTTCTTAACTTTGTTACTAAAAAGCAAGAAAACAATTTCACAGTGTTTTGTGAAAAAATAACCTCTTTACTCTTCCATGATTTATTGATCAAACCCTGATTAGAGTATTTAATAGAATCCAAATCAGGTTCTTTGACCCATTCTTTCCGTTCTTTTTCTTCACATGTCACAATACATGTAAAGGTGTTTAAGGCTATAACAACTTAAAAACATAGATTTTTTGTCTCCATTTTCGTGGAATATGATAGTTTAATATGATATGGATCGAATCAGGATGCTATGTTCTTAAAATAAGTTTAAGAAGTCGTGAATCTTGTTGAGTATAATACTCAATATGAAATCAAGAGAAACTATATATGTGAGTACATATCTTTGAATATTACGAATAAATCAAATTTTCTTTTGAATTCTTCTTTCCTCTGAATCATCTATGATAATCAGTCAATTGGGTTATAAAGGATCCTCAATCACACCTTGAACCCACCCCTCACAATAGAAGCTAGCATCGTAACTAGTAGATGACATTATCATCATTCTCAAGATTTTCGTTGTTTTGTGCCTAGAATTATCATACTTATGTAGTGTTAGTATTTAAATCCGTAGATGTTGTTTTACATATATTATACAATGTTCTAAAAGTCGCTTGGCGTTCGTCGCTCGGTCGACCACCTTCGAGCTTCAAGACCTATTAATCGCCGATTAATCGGCTTGTAGCAATTATTCGGGTTTTTATTTATTTATATATTATATATAAATACTCCCCAGTGACAACTCTCATAAAATATTGAACATTCATCTATCAATCCAACGACATCAATTGTTTTTCAAATATGACATAGAAATCTCTCCTTTACAGAAAACTGTTAACATGATTATAACACCAGCTGGTACTGGGTATGGGCCGTTCATTTATTAGTCACTTACCAATTATAATAACTTTATTTATATACACCAAACAATACTACACTTCGTGTTAAGATTTAATAAAAAATATTACTACACTTTGTTACCAAAATCACTAACGTGTCAATATGGGTATGGGCTTTAAAAAAAAAAAACACTAATGTTCGAGGTTGGTGGAGACGTGGAGTGAGAGGAGATCTCGAATTTGAGAGAGAGAGAGGCGATGGGCGGCTCGGAGATCTCGTGTTTTACACAGAGATATGATAGGTGACTCCGAGATCGATCAATCGATGACTGGGTGTTGAACAAGCCCTAAAAACTGTGATTCAAAGCCCTTAAACTGGTATGAGTATATAACAGTCACACCCCTTGATTTTCCAAAATTATAGATTTTACCTCTATTAATCGCCGATAGCTGACTAATCGCCCATTAACTGATTAATCGACTTATCGCCGCTAGACGCCGACTGACTAATCGCCGGTTAATCGCCGACTAACTCCGATTAACCTCCTGACCTACTAATTCAACCTTCTAGGCATTAATCTAATCGGTTAGGCCAAATTTCCAATTAATCGGCGATTAAATCCTTCTTTTAGAACACTGATATTATATTAATCAGTATATTATGGGTTTATAGAAAAGCATTTCCGATTTAAGTGCTCAATGATGCTTTTGATGATGTACTTTATGGTGGACATTATTCAAATCAAGTCATAAACATTTTATGGTATTTCGTCCATATAAAATTTTCTGCCAAGTCTCAATAAATTCAAAGCATTATAATTGCATCCTTTTTTTGCACTTGCACTAGATTTTCAAGTTGATACTTAATTAGTAACACATGAATGCTATGAAGAACTAACATGCCTTATTGGTCGTTGGATGCATCTCGAATAGTTATCGGGCATGGACAAAGCATGTACACAAGAAAATACTGTGGGATATGGCAGGTGGCCGGTCCATTTGATTACATACTATTTTTTTTTTTGAGTTGGACATGTTTGGGACATGCGCATCACAAGTTGGACATGATAGAGGACACGGTAGGGGTTGTTTCCTAGTTCAAAACAAACTTGTTTTGGGAGTCAAATTGCCTATGTGATGCTAAAAATGGCGAAGTTTCTAAATGAAAAAACATTAGATTGGACGAAACTCTACTTGATCGAAATACTCAATACCTCTCTCTCTGGTCTCCTTGGAAATCTCATCAGTTCATTCTCTCTTGCTCCATAGCAAATGGTTGCACCATAGGTTATGTCTGAGTAGTTGAATGCTTGATTTACCCTAGTTCTAAACCTATTTAATGTTCGATGTCACTGATTTTTTCATATTTAGTTCTTCTGAATTGTTGCCGGACAATGTCTTGTATTTATGGCGTTTAATTAGTGGTGGGATATTACATTCTTACTGCCTATTGATTTTTCTTTTATTTCTATTTGTAGATAGACGATCTATTGATTATGTAGAACTAATTTTCTTTTCATTTATTTTTAGTTGGGTTCTTTGTGGGAGTGAATTAGTAACTAAAAAATTCAAAAATGAAGAAGCTTGTTTTGTCATATCTCTACCATAGAATATTCTATTGATGTGGATTAACAAACTTCCCTCTGTTCTATTGTATATATTGCTTCCAGTTCCCCTAATTATCTGGGCTACTCTCTTCGCAGCCCTTGGAGGATATGATCATGGGTTATATGTTGAGCAATGGGCTCCATTTGTGAAGGTTGGTTTCAACTAGGTGCCATTTGCTTAGTACTATTTGTCATGTGGTCCATACATCTACTTTGTATCCCTAAAAACTCTGCTTGTTTTCTGTTTGCTTGTGTGATTTTTGATGTTGAGTCGCACATTAAAAAGGTAAGACGCACAAGAGTTCAGCTACTATGAGTTCCAAACAAACAGTTTTAGTGGTTGATTTGGGAAGAAGCTTGGAAATTTCAAACACCACTCTAGTTTTCAACTCTGTCAAAACATAGTTTATGGTTGTGACAAGTAACTGTTGACTTTGCAGTCACATTTGGGATGCTTCATGATTTTTTCACGTGGCAACATATGACGGCCAATTCATGCTTGAGAACTGAAAACAGTGGTGATCACCTTTATCAAGAATTTTACTCTTGAAGTTCTAGAAGTGAATATGCTCACGTGAACAAAGATTTTTAACTTCTTACATAATGTCTATAGTAGAATCTCTTTATGGGATACTTTAGTGCTATTGACACAATGTCTGCACTTTATCAAAGAAAGGGGTTTAGTGGGGCATAAGAAAAGTTAGGGCGTTACACTCATCCTATTTTAGTACCTCTAAAGGATACCTCAACAGAAAACTGAAAAGTAACGACAGCTAATGGAGTTTAGTAGTTCCTCATATGTAAACTGTTCACTCTGGAGGCCTACTAATATTGAAAAGTAACTGTTCAACAGAGGCATAAGGTTTTCTTTAGCTACTTTTACATAGAAACTAAAATTTGACTAACGCCATTAATTGTAGGTAAGTATGGTGTACCAAACATTTGCTACCACATGGAGTGCCTTAGAAGTTAGAAACATTTTTCTTTTTTTTGCTTTTCTCCTCCTTTCCAAGGTTTGGGATGGAACTACATTTTTGTTTATCAAAATTTCTAGGTCAAAACTGGTATTTTTTGTGTGCTTGTGAGGTACAAAGGGATGAGTAGATCTTTGGAATATTCTGTTACTTATTTGAGCTTTAAATGAGTGTTTTCCAGAATGTTAGAAATTCTCACTTTTTTTCCGTTTTTTTTCCGTCATGGTAGTTTAGAACATCTTTTCAGGAATGACCAAATAATATCTAGCATGTTCTTAACTTTTAAGTAGGGCATGATAGAGGTAAAGCTTACACAATTGTTATGCTTGGTAATAAAAAGTAAATAAATCCTGTAGTGCACTTAGCTTATATGTCCACAAAGTTGAAAGTACCCATGATACTATGGCACCATCACACCAAAGCTTGCAATTTCAGTTTGAACACTTCAGTCAGTTCCTGTAGCAGTTATGCTTTAATCCAATGCAATTTGTTGCTTCCTGTTCTTAATCTTTTCCTTTTGGAATCTCTTTTTGATGGTAGTATATTTGCAACATTGTCATGTCTTGTTATTTAGGTATCTGTTATATGGTGGAAGAGTCACTGATTACAAATTTTTTATTTTTTTTTGGGTAGGAGCTAGCTGTAATTGTGGCTAGAGGGCGTGATAAATCTATCCTATGTTATCCTGTCGTTGAAACCATTCACAGGTAAATATTTCAGCTTCACTAGTTTACCCAGCCTGTTTCTTATTGCAACCTCTGATGACATATTGTTTGTGACCTCTCTCATCATTGAATGTAATGCATATGCCTGTGGATCTTTATGATGTTGCAGGGAAAACATTTGTCACATTGTTAAGGCACCTGCTAATGTGCCATTGAAGATCAGGAAACTTGCTACTGATGTTGCCTATAAAGCAGTTTGTTCCTTGGAGGGTGCTGGAGTATTTGCAGTGGAGTTGTTCTTGACAGAAGATGGTCAGGTTGCGTTATGTTGTTTCAATTGTTTGTGCAATTGTTTGTTGGTTGTTCCAGAAAAGATTTCCTGATGGTATGTTCTCATCTAAGTTATTCTTGTGTGCAGATTTTGCTAAATGAAGTAGCTCCTAGACCTCACAATAGTGGCCATCACACAATTGAATCATGCTTCACTTCACAATATGAGCAGCATTTACGGGCAATTCTTGGTCTTCAACTAGGTGATCCATCAATGAAAACTCAAGCTGCTATTATGTACAACATACTGGGTGAAGACAAGGTGAAATACATTTTGCGTTGTGAACTTTCCCCATTAGAGTCGCAATTAGAAAACAAGTTCATCAAAGCTGACTTCTCAGAAACAGTTACATTACAGCTGAAAGATGGGTTCCTTGAAACATATCCTGTTACTTATTTTCTCTGTGGAAAAGTATCTTTGTTTGCATCAGTGAACTTCCAAGCAGCCATAGTGTCATCTTTTCTGCTTTTCTTTTATACTTCTTGATAGGTAGCAACTAACAGGTTGGATATGTTACCGGTTGTCATGCCTCTAGGGAGAACCAGGTTTTCTTCTGGCTTATCAACTTATTGGAAGGGCATTAGGCATTTCAGGGGCGACTGTTCATTGGTATGATAAGCCAGGTTAGATTAGGTAGAACTATTCAGTTGTTCATCATGTTGGTTCTTCCACTTCTCTCCCAATACTGTCTTGCTTCTTCGAATGGTATTTGCAGAAATGAGAAAGCAACGAAAGATGGGTCACATCACGATAGTTGGCCCTTCTATGGCCATTGTGGAAACACGACTCAAGTTAATGCTTAACCCAAAATTATTGGATGGGCATACAGCAGGTCAGTTGTCTAGATAGTATTTTAGAAGTCTAATGCATTCTGATAGTTGTGTCACATTAGGAGAATCTGCATGTTGTTTGGCATAGTATGACTTCAGAAACAGGTAAGAAGATAGGCAGTTGCATTTTTTCAACTATTATAGCGCAAGTACAATTCTACAAATGCATAATGGTTGATAACATGACTAGTCAAATTCTATTTATTATAAAACCCATCTTTTTGATCTGATAAGGACTATAAGAAATCAATTGCCATATGATTGTCATCTAATAACAATATGAGATCAATTGCTATACAATTGTTAGCCACTTGGCCCATTTCCTGGCAGTTTCTGGGTGGACAGAGACTTCAATTGGCACGAAGTGTGCTCTTCAGTCGTTAAATAACTTGTCATCTGCAAGTTAAGAAGACGTGCCTCAAATGCCTACTACCTCGCATGGTCCCGATGCTTGTCTGAGACTCTGAAATGACTCTTGCTCCTCCTCTCCTCCTCCTCCTTCCTATTCCTCTTGCTCCTCCTCCTTCATATTCCTCTTCCTACACATATGTTAGCGAGTAACAAAGGTGTAAAGAGGCAGTGCATTTTGCAGTACCACTAGGAAGGGAGTGGAAAAATGCAGAGAGGCCCAACACATCTGTCATTGTATCCCAAGATTGGAATTTTTTTTAACACAGAATTAACTCTTTTGTGATTGGATGAATTGTGTATCTGGATCTGCACATGCATGTGAAACACTTCTCAAGTCTAAATCGCAGTGGAACTTGTTTAGCAGAAAAATTGATCTTGTGATTAGATAAATTTGACATCTGGATTGCATGTAAAGCACTTGCCCTAGTCTAAGCCACAAAGTTGTGTGATCTTGGGGGTAATTTGTAGTGTTGGCGGCATGGCTGATTCTAGTCACATGTTCACCAAAATGAGATTCAAATACAAAGCTGTTATCCATTCTTACTTCATTCGATTTTTTGCCTCCATTAATCATTCTGATACATGAAGTTTGCATTCACGCTGCTCTCCTTTTTTTCTTGACAGTCACACCACGTGTTGGGATCATTATGGGTTCTGATTCAGATCTTCCTGTCATGAAGGATGCAGCAAGGATATTGAATATGTTTGACATTCCTAATGAGGTCACATTTTAGTATAACTTGTACTCATTCGAATTTGTTTTCTTAAAGGGTGAAATATGTACTTGCCCCTTTAACCATCCAACTTTTGTTTACTTAGTCTTTTAACTATCAATTGAACACAAATCCCCCTTTAACTACTTAAACGTTACTTCATCCAATTACCACATTCCATCCATTTGTTGGATGGAAAAGTTATGACCTGACCCTAGCTTTTTTTGGCGCCAAAAGAAGGGTAGTTTGGACATTTACTCCAAAACCCTAAGAACAAAATCTGATGAAATGGTTTGGGGGCTTTAGCCGCAAACCCTAACCACTGAAACATACTCAATCACAGAGAGCTCCAAATGGAAGGAAACCGAAACAACTGCTTTGGTGAATGATTAAGGATGAAATGGATCTTGAGAGCTCCAAATTGAAGGAAACCGAAATTTAAGTCTTTTTTTTTTTGAATTTGAGAAAACCGAAATGGAAGAAAAGCGAAATGATCCACTTTATATATAATAATCCACTTTGTATGTAATAATCCTTTCCTTTACGGATTAAAATATGGGTTTGTTTATGTGTTAATGCTGGTTTCTATATAATAATCCTAGTTTCTTGCTGTGTTTGTGAATCTGTGCTCCCATTCTCCAACCTACCAGTTTACAGATTAAAAAATGTTTCACTTTTTTTTGCTGGCGTTGCTCTTTGCCATTGTGCACAGAGAGAGAGAGAGAGAGAGAGAGAGAGATGAGGACGATGACTGGTGAGGGAGGGAGAAGGGATATAGATATACATATATTGGCAGGTGAAAGACTTAACAACCCTCAGTTATAACTTTTCCGTCCAACAAATGGATGGAATGTGTTAATTGGATGAAGTAAGTAACGTTTGGGTAGTTAAAGGGGCATGCGTGTTCAATTGACAGTAAAAGGACGAAGTAAACAAAAATTGGATAGTTGAAGGGGCAAGTAAATATTTTACATTTTTCTTAAATCACAAGTGAAAATGTCACTTATGGGTGACATTTGTATTTGTTTTTAACAGCAAAAAAGAAATTTGTATTGACGGATTAAGTTGTGCAGGTGAGAATAGTCTCAGCACATCGGACTCCTGATATCATGTTTTCTTATGCATCATCTGCTGGGGAGCGAGGGATCCAGGTTATCATTGCTGGTGCTGGGGGTGCTGCCCACTTGCCAGGTTGGAATTCATGAATTGTATGTTCATTTTACAATTCTTTCAACATCAGGTGGGCATTGACATCCTCTTTCTCCTTGTTTAGGCATGGTTGCTGCCCTAACACCGTTGCCTGTTATTGGTGTTCCTGTACGCGCCTCATCACTCGATGGACTTGATTCTCTCTTGTCAATTGTGCAGGTATATTTTATGCCAACTTTTCCTGAAGTAGGTTTTGGCGTTTTGCAATGTAATGTTGGAAGAATGTTGAGAATTTGCACTAGTCGTAGGTCATTTCTTGAAATGGAGGCTAAAGTTGAGATCTTTATTTCATGGACTTGATACTTTTGTGAGAATTGATAGTAACTAGTGAGCATAACAATTTTCCATTGTCTATGGCTACTAATTTTCCGAGCCTTTAAAGGGATGTGTTGCCTGGTACTATCTCTTTTCTCTTGAATCTGCAACTCTAATAGCATAACTAATTGACAGCATGTATAGATTGGGGAGGGGGATAATTAATTAATTATTGACGACAACCAGATGCGATGATTATGCAACCTGCGATACGTGGTTCTTGTTTTGCTTTCTCATTCGTATCTCACTGTCATTCTCACATGCAGTCCAACTGGTATCACGTTAGTATCTTCTTCAAGTCAATGTATGGGTTTGTGTATATCAACTGTAGTGTATGGGTTTTTTTAGAACACTAAGTTAAAATCCCCGCAAATAGTAATTTTTGTTTCAATATGCAGATGCCAAGGGGAGTTCCTGTTGCAACAGTTGCAATAAACAATGCCACCAATGCAGGTTTGTTGGCGGTAAGGATGTTGGGGGTTGGTGATGCTGATCTACAAGCAAGGTCTCTCTCTCTCTCTCTCTCTCTCTCTCTCTCTCTCTCTCTCTCTCTCTCTCTCTCTCTCTCTCATGTTTAGCTTTTCTGCCATGTTTACACTCTCTGTTTTTCTTTGTTGGACAAAGCTATCAAAAAGTCACTTTCATTGTTGCTTATCCTCCCTCGAAAGAGAGATGGATAATGAAAGCAAATATGCCTATAAGTTTCCTGGTGAGATGATTACTTTGGTGGACTGTTTGCATCCTAAGAAGCACAAAAATGCTACACGACACTGACACTCCGATGCAACCTTAATAAAAAAATGCTAGACACAACACCCCTCGTAAGATAAAGTGTGTAGATGATTTTATATCTCATATATGAATGCTATATTCGGTAAATGCGTCATAACATTGGTTGGCATTAAAAGGATGCTAGATACAATACCTAGATGACTAATTCACCACACAATAAGAATTGTATCGTGAAAGACAGACCTACATGCGTTTGAACATGTGTCTGACACAACACACCTCTTAGGAAGTGTCTGCATTTCTTAGTTTGTATCCATTTATAATGAATGCTTTACGTTTTGTGCAGAATGTCCCAATACCTTGAAGACACCAAAAATGATGTCCTTGTGAAAGCAGAGAAGCTAGAAGAAGATGGTTGGGAAGCATACTTAAATTCTTAGCTTCCCCCCAAACACATCTGGTTTATTTTAGCCTCTTTTGACGGGTTTCTTGGTGCTCTTGCTGCGAGTTTGGAGGGAATTCTGACAAATATTTCTTCAGTCTTCTCAACAAGAGATTGAGAGAGATTTACATTATATACCATAGACATTGAGAGGGTTCTACCAAACACAGTAATGCTCATGAAAAGGAATAGTCAGTACCCTCATCTTACATAGCTTTAGGCCTGTGTCAAGGGTTGCAGACGGGAGTAATGGGTACCGGGGATGATCAGAGAGTGGAATCCTGAAATCTTGTCAAACCAAATGCTGAGAAAAACTTCATCGGACAGTGGAGTTTGTTATCGCAAATAACCTCATTAATCGAGAGGCATTTTTTTGGTCGAGCGTGCAGTTCTTTTTAGCATTTTCTTTTGCTCAAGTTTACAAATACTGTGATGGTTCCAGATGGTCTGTAGCTGATTTAACTGATTTTCGTCTTGAATCGGGCTTCATCTCCTTTTGGTACTTTATTTAGTTGGCTGACAAATATTCGATGGTTTGGTTATGCTGTGAGGGGTGCAGCCGAGCTGAGCCTTGTCGTGTTTGAGTTTTAGGCTCGTTAAATAAACGAACCAAGCCCATTCATTTTCGAAATGAGCAGGTAAACGAATTAGCCTATACAAATGAGCCGAGCTCTGCTCAGTTACTGAATGAGACTACAACTCGAGCTTGACCTTGGCATGATTACTACTTGAGTTGAGCTGAGCAAAGTTCAAACGAGCCTGAGTCTCGAGCTGCTTGTGAGCAACTTGGTTTGTTTACAGCCTTCATATGCATAATGGCAAGTACACAAAATTTAGAAGATTAATTGGTGTCATTTATGGTAAAAAAAGGAAAAAAGATCATATCTAGTTTTCATGGTTATGTATACAGCAGCAAAATAGAGGCAAATGATTTTGTATTGAAATAGTTCAGGAGAATCATTTATGCAGTTGATTGTAAAGAGAAGACGAAAATCTAGGAAAACAATAATATGGTTGAAAGAAAGTAATTACACAATCAGTAATGCTAAAGACACATCAATTTATCATACTTCAACTACACCCCTTTCACATACATGTGGAGTCTATACATTTATTCAAAAAAATAAAATTGAGTACTCTTTCCGTAAAGAAAAAAGGTTACTCAAAAGGTAGTTATATGAGTTTTTCAAATGTAAATATATTTCTTATCGGTCAATTAAGGATTTTTATAATTTAGATAAATATGTTTTATTCTGAATGGTTTTTTTTTAACCAGATCATCCCAAATATTATATATAAAAAAAACACAATACAGTAATACTACCGGTCCGAAAATACATAAAATAACAAACAAAACAAAACAAAAAAGAAAAGCCGCTTGGAGCCAAGACGTCGGAGTCGGACTCGTCGATCACACTCGTGAATGAGGGTTGGAGTGGTCAAATATGGAGTGACCAGGAATAGACACAGAGCAAACTCTCTTGGATGGATCTACTGCACCAACTTGAGCTTGTTTCCACTGCAGACTGAAGGCTGAAGCTGCTGCAGATAGGGCTGTAAACGAACCGAATCAAGCCGAACCCTGTTAAGTTCGGCTCGGGTTCATTAAGGTATGAGTTCGGCTCGGGTTCGGCTCGAGTTCGATTCGAGCCTGAACAACTTGGCTCGAGTTCGGCTCGTTAAAATTTTTCAAGGCTCGGGTTCGGCTCGGTTGGGTTCGTTAAGATACTAGTCTGGCTCAAGTTCGGCTTGGATTCGGCTCGGGTTCGATTCGAACTTGAACATCTTGGCTCAAGTTTGGTTCGTTAAACTCAAATGAATCGAGCCAAGCCGAATCTAAACTCGAATTGAGCTCGTCAAGACTCAGGTTTGATTCTATTTAGCTCATTAAACTCAAGCGAACCCAAACTCTCTCATTAATCGTATAGAATTTGGGAGAAAAATAAGTATTGAATTATACATACAACCTTAAAAAATTTTACATTTACAAATAGACCCCTATTGAATTATTAATTAAATTTAAGTATAGGTTCGCGAACCTAACCGAGTCGAATACCGTTAGGCTCAGGTTCGGCTCATTTACGGAACGAGCCTAGAATTGAGGTTCAAGTTCAGTTCGTTTAGCAGACGAATCGAACTCGAACGAGCTTTTATCGAACCGAGCCTCGAACAGTTCGCGAATGGCTCAGTTCATTTACAGCCCTAGCTGCAAACACCGCCACCGTCGCTGCTAAATGTTATGTGCATATTGTTGCATTAAGTATTGTGTTAATAGCAAACCTCTTGTTTAAAATCATCAAAAGTTCTATTTTACCACCGCATTTTGTAAATTGTAGAGCCAAGTTTCATAGTTGCATTCAAACAAAAGCTACGTTTGTTAGACTGAGGCCCTGTTTGGCCTCTCTAAAAATGTGGGTCTTTTTTGGGTGTACTCATGCCAGCTGTTTCTTTTTGTGTGATGTAATATAAAGTGTGAAGTGAAATAAAGTAAAAATAATGCTAGTCATATCATTCCTTTCCAGAATGGGTGAATTATGAGAGTCACAAGTGGAATAGTAAAATCCAATATTTGGAGAATTTTGTTTTGAGCTAGAGAATTTGTTGACTGCCAATTTATTGCTGTTTCCGCCGCTGACACTGCCTTGGTGCTATCATCAGGGAGAATGGTAGTGGAGTTTGAAATTTTATGACGGTGGGTCGTCCTTGTAACGACCCGGATTTTTGACCCAATTTTTTTTAATACAAATTTATATTGTTAAATTTCTAATTCAATAATTAATTAGATTGAATAATTAAAATATATTATTTTGTGTACAATTGATATTATTTGCACTATTGAATAAGATATGTATTTAAACTTTAGATATACAGGGAATCAGTGATTCATATTCATCTCTTATCTTTCCTATCTAAACCCTAAGTAAAACTCTATTCAAACTAACTCTCCATTTCTCTCTCTCATTCTATATATAAAAGCGTCCAGATACATTCTCACCATGTACATACATGCGTCCACATACATTAAAATTGAAAACCCCCCCAAATGTGGCACTTGTCCCCTATCTTTTTATCATTATCAGTATCACTCTCCTTCTTCATTCCACCACTTCTACACTTATCCTCTCACATTCTCACTACCTTATTCTCTCTCATTATACATACCCACATAAATCCAAAAATTGAACACCAATATATTATTTTATTCCCAATTCTATTGTTGAGTCTAGAGAGAGAGAGAGAGAGAGAGAGAGTTGTGGCCATAGGTGTGTGCATACCGTGAGTTTCGTGGGCACACCGCTGCTGCTGACCCTATCAGAGTGCCGCCGGACGCTGCCTCGAGATTTCAAAACCACCATGATGATCTATGGACATCGTATAACACTTATTCAGACTTAGAATCGCGTTTGAGGTAGTTTTTCGGAAACCCGAAACCTTTATCTGCATTTTAATGGAGTTACTTAGATTTAAAGTTTATTGAAGATGATGATCTGCTGTTAAATTGTTACTTTATTTTTAGTCCTGTTTATATTAAAATTCAGTCCGGTTGTGCTGGAATGATTAGTGTTATTCCCTGTGAAAATTTATGATCGTTTAACAAGTGTTTGATTGTGAAATTATTATTGATGTTGCATTGTTAATTTGTATTTGAGTGAACGTTTACGTGTTTAATAAATTATTGGGGTAAATAAATGTTTATGAAATATTCACAAGAATATTTTACTAGTAAAAATTTATTTAGATTGTAAACAAGAAATATTTTAGATTATATATTAGTTAATCTTTAACTCTAATAAATATTGACTAGAATAGCCTCGCATAATTTTATTGTTATGAAAATCTCATATTAATATTTAATATAGTTAGTAAATACTAAATTTAGCAATAAGTATTTTCCAATAAAAATTAGTTTGTAAAATCTATGAATAATATGAGAGTTAAAGAAAATGTATAAATAATAGAAATGTTTTATAAAATTTCTAAACGAGAGAAATAGACTTAATTTTAAGTGTAATAATTAATTGTTTGACTGAATATTATTTTGTTACTCGCATGATTAATTTTATCGCATGGTTATGTGTTATTAGTACTTTTAGTTGAAATGTTGAACCGTGTGATATTCTGTTGCGGCTGTAGATTGGACAAATAGGTTCCCGGGGTGGTTACGAGTAGTGAATCATGTAGACAATGATAAGTAAATGAAAAATGGTAAAGTGTTGAAGGTGTGAGTACTGTGTGGATTGTGAATTGAGTCATGGCAATGGCAAGGGTAACCTATGGGGCCCTGTGTTGAAATGGGTTACCTGCGGGGCCCAGTATTGTGACGCTAATGTATGATACGTCATGGAAAGTTTCTCTTCAAGGAAGAGAATGGGTCCCATGAGACGGTTATAGTTAGTGAGACGTTAATGTATGATACGTCATGGGAAGTTTCTCTTTGAGGAAGAGAATGGGTCCCATGAGACGGTTATAGTTGGCGTGGGGTAGTGGATGTCCGACCCTAATGTACGATACGTCATGGGATGACTCGATCCTCCTGTTATGGTCTTAAGTGAGAACATACTCGGTACATAACTTAGGTGCGCTCACCTAGGACCCTGGTGCAGGACAAGCAAGAGGAAGGGTGGACCCATGAGACGATTGTAGTTAGTGGATGTGGGAGGAAAGGATCTCGCGGAGAGAATCCTTAGATTACATGTAAGATGATGGATAGTAAAGAAAAAGACGATGTGTTATTATTTTGTACCATCGGTGTATTATGAATTATTATACTGTTGATCTGCATATTGTGGTATTGGGTTTTAGGATTTCTACTTAGTGAATTATCACTCAGGATACGTTTGTATCCTGGCAAATCGTTTGCTTCGGCGTTCAATTTGCCGGAGTGTGCAGACTTTCATAGTGGAGCAGTTGATACAGGTGGGACCCTTGAAACGGAGTCTGGGCCAACATTGCTTGAAATTTCGTGTCAAAACTAGAGTCGTTCTGGAGTTGCTTTTGTTAAATAAATGTACATAGATTTTTGTATTATTTTGAAATTGTAATTTTTGTATAAGGATAAATAAGGGCCTAATAGTTTGTAAAATTCAGTGTATTTTAGGGTTAATGTTTCCGAAGTCCCTTGAGAAATCGGGGCGTTACAGTCCTTTCTTGAGAACTATGGAACTCCAAAGGAAGAAAATCTGCTTCAGTCCAGAAAAAGAGTAAGGTGAACATAAAACACCACTAGGTTGAGCCGAAGGGCATTATTAGATGGAGGTTGAGGAAGAGGTGAATATTTACAATGAGTGAGAGATAAGGGGGAACATAGTGGACATGAATCTTCAGAGTCTTTTCTTTCTTACTGGATTCTTAGTTTTCCTTTCATTTTTTTTTTCCATTTCTATTCGTCGGTTCAACTGTTCAAATAAGAGCATCTGCAATGGGAATAATCAAAATCAATTAACCAAAATGTGCCACATCAGCATGTGATTATCCATTTAGTTCATAATCAAACTTGACCTCCACATTGATTTTTTTTGTATCCCTATAAAAAAAATCCCACAATACGCAATGCACCTATGTCCAATTGTAAACGAGTTTCAATCACGCACCCGACCACACCAAATTATTCGTCTTGATGAGACGATTCTAATGTGAGGTGTTTTTTAATTTTTTAGTTTTGAATTTGGTTATTGGGTTTGGTTATTGAGTTTTGGTTATTGGTAAAAGTTATTAAATTTGGTTATGAAATGGGTGGAATTTGATTATTTGCTAAAAGACTTGTAACTTTGCTTATTACAATGTGAGGTGTTTTTTTAGCATTGTTGTTAAGTTTGCTTATCCATACCAATTTGCTTATTACAATGTGGATGCTCTAACCATTTTGTTTCCTTTGACCATTTTCATCCTCTACAATTTTTTTCCAAACTCAACACCTTAAAATCACTCCAACTCTTGATTAAAATCATTACAAAAAATCAATACCAAATTTCGTTCTATCAAAATTTTTACTCAAACCTTTCAAATTTAATGAGGCTAATTTTTGGTATCAGGATCTTCTCATATGATAATCCTTCATGTGATGCAAAATAGGACCGATCATTAGTTTATTTGACGATCCGAACAGTTTATTTTGTAAGTCTCAATGTATTTAATGTTCATGTCAAAAATCAAGTTCATTGGACATCAGTATCTATGCATCTGAACGAATCATATTTGTTACAATACGAAAAGATAGTAAGATAAACTTGATATTTGGCATGAACTTTAAACACATCAAAAATTACTACATGAATGTTTTAGATCGTGAAGTAGACCGATGATTCTCGTTTTACGTTACATGAGAGATCACATGAAAGGATCGTCACATGAATGGTCACTCTAACTTTCGCACCTCAAATTTGTAACTTTGCCGATGATGATTTTTTCCCCTCAAGTTTTGAATGGAGATTTGACTTTGTTTAATAAAAATTATCATACCAACAAATAGAATTTTATTCAAATTCAAATAAAATGCCAATGTTGAAGAATGTTGAAGACAGCTTCTCCTTTTCTGATAAGTCTATTGTCTTTTCACTTTTGGTTGTGATGATATGATAAGTCATGTCCAACAGTGGAATATAGACCAGAACATTTCATCAAATTTACAAATATATTCCTCCCCCAATATCATCTTCCACTTATTATTCCCTTCATTAAGTGCTTGTCCATTTGTTTCCTAGGTTTAGCTCACAAGTCAACACGGATCAAAATTACTATTTTGGGGCATATTTTTTTGCAAATTTCTTGATTCATATGTTTGGCCGTTCAAATTATTATGGACAGGCCCAGGCTTAGGCAAAGGCCCACAAGACGAGCGCTTTGGGCATATTTTTTTGCAAATTTCTCGCTTCATATGTTTGGCTGTTCCAGACATATACCAAATTATTATCGACACCCGACCCTGGATATAGGCTCACAAAACGAGCGCTTTGGGCCTCCAATTTTTGGCCCAATAATAAGGCTCCAAAAGTGGAATATATGTCAAGTATTTCACAAACCGACAAGTTGTAGTTTGGTGGTAAAGTGTGTGTTTTAACAATCCGAGCAGCCCCAAGACAGGCCAGCGCCTGTCTTGGGGCTGCTCGTGGCGGTGGCAATGGGTATTGTTTGGTTGTTCTATTTCTTCTTTTTTCTTTTTATTGTTTTTTCGTGTATTCATTCTGTGTTCTGTTCCTTAGGCCTCTCGGCCTTCACATGTCGTCGGCGTCCTATATTTTAGACGATAGCACAGTTGTGTTGTGTTTTGTTTTGTGTTTGCTAAACGCTTGTAATCTTCTTCTCATTAATATATATGATGTTCTTCTTTGATGCCAAAAAAAAAACAATCCGAACAGTTTATTTTGTAAGTCTCAATGTGTTTAATGTTCACGTCAAAAATCACGTTCATTGGACATCGGTATTCATGTGAACGAATCATATTTGTTACAATAAAAAAAGATAGTCAGATAAACATGATATTTGACATTAACATTAAACACATCAACATCAAGAATTATTACATGAACATTTTAAATCATGAAATAGATCGTGGCATGAGAGGATGTTCACTCTAACTTTCTATCCTTCTACTGTCCGCTCATTGGGCGGATGTTGCCTATTTCACATGCATGTTCTTCTTTCTTGACTGTATTTATTGATTTCTAATGTCAGAGGTTATTTGCATTTTTACTGAATGCCTGCTTTGCCCTTAGGAACCCATGACTACTTTTTGACTTTGGGAAAATGACGGCTAAGGAAGTGTTTTGATAATTAATACCTGCTAAGGATATTTTCAGTATTAACAAATATTCTAAGTTTGTCCTTGACGGGGTATTAATTATTAAAACACGTCATGGGCCGTCATTTGAACTTAAGAATTCACGCCCCCACCCCTCTGCTTGTTGCTGTTCTTACTTTTGGGATTTTTTCTTCTACCCCTATTTTGTACCGGCCATGTTTCCACCAGCAAAAAGGGGAAAAAATTGGATTTTTTTTCATGTCATTCACACTAAACAAGTTTCAACATTTTACCATCTCATTCACATTAACAAAAAGCTGTCAACAAATTTTTTTTTCTACAATAACTCTACTGACAAACTCATTTATAAGTTATTCACTATCGGAAATATCTAACAATTTGATTACTACAATTTTTTTCTCAAAACTTATTAATTAGTGGAAACGGCCCCCGGTATTCATTTTTTTCAGTTTCGCATCAAACCTTTGTGAATTTGATTTGTCTCGATGAGGAAAATCGCAAAAATAAAAATATAACTTCTATCCATTTTTTTTTAGAAATATTCAAGATTTAGTCCAAAAGATGGGCTTTTGGATCTAAATTTAGTAAAAGTCTTTTTTTTTTTTACTTTTTCGATTTTTCTTGTTGAGACGAATCAATTATCTACAAAAGCTTAACTTAAACTAACAAATACGGGAAAGAATTAGATAAGGACAAAACAAGAAGGCAAGTTGGCTTCTTCTTCTTCTTCCTTTTTTTTTTTTTAGGAAATTAGGCCAGATTATGTACATCTTGCTTTGTGGGGTAACTTCGGGGATCCATAATAATAATCCAAGCAGTTCATAAATTTTAAATTATTTTCTGAGTGGCCTTGTAAAAAATATGTTACATTTGGATAATTGAAAGTACTTGATCCAATTTTTCAATAGTTTGGTCTTGTACTCCTTAGCTTTTTGTGCTTTTTTGATGTCCTTATTTGATTTTTTTTTTTTTTGTGTTTGTTAGTTTTGCATCAAACTTTTTTGTTTTATTAATTCATCTCGACGAGACAAATCAAAAGAATAAAAAAGTATGAATTTTACTCAAGATTTTTTGAAAACATCTAAGAAAAACTCAAATATTCAATTTTTTGTAGTATAGTCGGGCGCACAGAGTCCTAATAAATTTTTTCTTTTTATCTCTCTCCACTCATTACTCCAAAAACCTCCCTCAAAATCCAACTGAACAAGCCCTGAGTTTTTTTCTATTCCTTTCTTGGATCAAATTAATAGTTATTGAAGACAGTGGGTATAATTGGGTACATCAATTTTTATTTCAATTGTTAAACTAGATAGGATTAATTGTTTGGCTTGACGTCTTGATGAAAAAATATTTAAGTATAAAAGCATGGATTAAGGTTCAGGAATATCATATAAAACAATGCTAAAAACATTAAAACTATTGAAAAACCATGTCTTAAATGAATAATTTTCTATTTTATTTTTTAAATGAATAGTTAATTCTAAAAAATTGACATGAATTTGATAAACATTTAAGAAAACACAAGAAGAGAACACATCAGAAAAACAAATGTGGAGAATTTGGTGAGGGAGCTAGGGGAACCGAAAGACATCAGAAAAATACACAGAAATTATTTTTTAGTTTTTTTTAATGAGCACTACTTTGTTCCAAAAAAAAAAATGAAGACTAATAATTCTTTGGACCGAAGGCGTGAAAGCCCACTTTAGATGGGGAAAGTAGTGGTAGGGTCAATTTTGTCAATTTCCTAATAGCATCCATCACTTTAGCAGAGGGAGAGAAAAGCGCGTGAAAGCCACCATGGACCCTTTATAGTCATAGGCTGATTTTGGCTTTTGCCTTGTTCAAAAACTTATCATCATCATACCAACTAAAGATTGTATTCAAATTCAAATAAAATGCCAATGTCTTGTCCTTTTTTGATAAGTCCCATTATTCAGCTGATAATTTGATAAGTCATGTCCACCAGTGGAATAAAGACCTATCATTAAATTAAATTTTCAAATATATTCCTCCTCCCATATCATCTTCCGCTTATTATTCCCTTCATAAGTGCTTGTCCATTTGTTCCATGTCTTTACTTTTGTTGTTCACAAGTCAACAATGATCAAAATCGCTATTTTTGGGGCACATTTGTTTGCAAATTTTTCGATTCATATGTTTGGCCATTCAAGATACATGCACAAATTATTAGTATCAGCAGGCCTGGTTTGGGCATAGGCCCACAAGATGAGCGCCTCGGCCATATTTCTTTGCAAATTTCTCAATTCATATGTTTGGCCGTTTTAGACATATGCCAAATTATGATTGACAGGCCTTGCCCTGGGCATAGGCCCAAGCACCTTGGGCCTCCAATTTTTGGCCCAATAGTAGGCCTCCAAAAAGCGGAGTAAATGATATATCATATTACGAAGCGTTTCACATGATGTCCACCGCATTTTAGCTGCAGATTACCATTTTGGCCGTTTGATTGTGTTTCGAATGGTCAGGATTTGCGGACAATCTATTCGCGCGAATAGATTGTTTGCGAATTCTGACCATTCAAAATACAATTCAACAGCAGCTGAGTAGTCCGCATTTTAGCTTAAAATGCGGGGGTCCTTAGGACCGTATTATATTATACATGTCAAGTATTTCACGAACCGACAAGTTGTAGTTTGGTGATAAAGTGTGTTTTAACTTTTAACCATGAGAACTTATATTCGACACTTAACCTCTACAATTTTTAACGGTAACAATCTTTTAGATTGTAAAAAAAATGTTTTGATTTGGTGCATTGAAAAAAAAAAATTCGAGTTCTCTTTCTGTAATAAAAAGAAAGAAAAAGAAAAGGTTAGTCAAAAGTAGTTTTATATGAGTATTTCAAAAGTAGATATATAATTCTTATTGGTCAATTAAGGATTTTTATAATTTAGAAAAATATGTTTTATTTTGAGTGTTATGTGCATATTGTTGCATAAAGTGTTGTGTTAATAGCATACCTCTTCTTTAAAAATTAAAATCATCAAAAGTTTCATAGTTGCATTCAAACAAAATCGTTACTTTTGTTAGACCGAGGCCCTCTTTGGCCTCTCTAAAAAGGGTGGGTCTTTTTGAGTTTTCATTTCATCTTGGTTTTTTATTTTCCCATTTCTATCTGTCGGTTCAACTGTTCAAGTCACCATTTTGAGCTGATAAGTAGTTTTCCTTTGAGCATTTTCAGCCTCTAAACAATTTTTTTTTCCAAACTCAAAACCAAATTTAAGCACATCACCTTAAAACTCACTCCAACTCTTGATTAAAATCATAAAAAAATATAATATCAAATTTCTTTCGATCAATAATTTTTGAAATCAGGATATCCTCTCATGTGATAATCCTTCATGTGATGCAAAATAGAACCAATCATTAGTTCATTTGACGATCCGAACAGTTCATTTTGTAAGTCTCAACGTGTTTAATGTTTATGCCAAAAATCAAATTCATTGAATATCAGTATCCATGTGAACGAATCACATTTGTTACAATAGGAAAAGACAATACACTACAAAAAAAAATTGCATTGAGTGACGAATGAAAATCGTCACAAATTGTATGTTTTTCGTCACAAATAATATAGGTGACGAAAAAATATTTGTCGACTAAAGGTTGTCGAGGATTCCTACCTGGTGACGAAATCTATTTTTCGTCACCTATAGTGCCTTTTGGTGACGAAAAATTTCGTCACGGAAAAATGACTTGGTGACGAAATTTTCTTCGTCACTTATTGTGCTTTTTTGATGACAAAAAATTTCGTCACAAATTATTCCCTTTGGCTCGTCAAAGGTGACCCATCGGTGACGAAATTTTTCGTCGCGAAAGACATTCTTATATGTGAAAAAAATCTCACTTTCTTGCTCCTGCGGGGTTTCGAACCCGAGTCTCCTAAGTTTTGCACGCAAGCTTTAACCAACTACACCACACAAACTTTTCAGCATATGTTTGAAATATCTAATATATAACACGTACATTGAACATTAAAATATATTTTGAATGCCATTTTGAACTATTAAACATTAAAATTAGCAATTTTAATAGACATGAAAGTCGTAGCTCTTTATGTTATTGTTCAAACCTAATTTAGATTATCTCAATCGGAGTTCTGAGTAAAGAGTTATGCCCGAAATATACTTGGTGACAAAGAGTAATTCATAAATTTCGTCACCAAAGGATAAATTTTTCGTCACTGAAAACGTAAAAAGAAGACGAAAATATTTTTCGTCGCCAAATTGGTTCATTTGGCAACAAAATATTTTTTCCGTCACTGAATAGTTATCTTTGGCGACAAAAAATAATTTCGTCTCATTTTTTACTCTTTTGGCGACGAAAATTTTATTTCGTCGCCAAATAGGAGCCTTTGGTGACAAAAATATCTTTTTCGTCGCTAAATAGTTATAATTGGTAACAAAATAATTTCGTCAAGGAAGTTATCAAAACAGTGACGAATTTATTTTTTTGTCGCCAAATATACTAATTTAGCGACGAAATTAAATTTTGTCGCCACTTTTTCGTCACTAAACATACTTTTTCTTGTAGTGATAAGATAAACTTGATATTTGGCACAAACATTAAACACATCAAGAATTACTACATGAACGTTCTAGATCGTGAAATAGACCGTGATGATTCTCATTAAATTACGTCACATAAGAGATCACATGAAGGATCGTTACATGAGAAGATATTGACCAACTTTTGCCCCTCGAATTTATAACTTTGCCAATAATGATTCTTCCCCTCAAGTTTTGAATGGAGATTTGACTTTGTTTAATAGTAAAACTCATCATACCAATTGTACCAATGTACAATTAGCTCAGTTTGTACGCTTCCTCCGTGGAAGCATGGTTCGAACCCATGAGAGGCGGTTTAGGGTTCAAAATTATGAACAGTTTTTTGAAATGTCTGTAAACTAATATATTAATACCCTGCTAATCCCGCTCATGTATATGGCAAAAAAAAAATTAACTAAAATTGTATAGTATTCAAATTTAAATAAGGGAAATGATTTTGTCACTCCATTTTTTGTTAACATCACTCCCCTGCAAGTGTATTTTTAGACCAAAGTACACTTGCAGAGGAGTGACGTTAACAAAAAAACGAAATGGCAAAATCAACGGCCTTAAATAAAATGCCAATGTTGAAGACAGCTTGTCCTTTTCTGATAAGTCCCATTACGTCCAATAGTGTCCGGTACTGGAATATGGACCAGAACATATCATCATTAAATTAACAAATACAACTCCAATATTCCTCCTTCCGTATGATCTTCCGCTTATTATTCTCCCTTCACATAAGTGCTTGTCCATTTGTTTCACGTCTTTGCTTTTGTTTCCTAGGTTTAGCTCACAAGCCAACACTGATCAAAATCACTATTTTGGGGTCATACTCCTTTGCAAATATCTCCATTTATATGTATATGGCCGTTCCAGACATATACCAAATTATTATCCACATGCCTGATTTTGGGCATAGGCCTACAAAACGAGCGCTTTGGGGCATATTTCTTTGCAAATTTCTAGATTCATATATTTGGCCGTTTCAAAGATATACCAAATTATTATTGAAAGGTTCCTGGGCATAGGCTCACAAGGCAAGCATTTTGGGCCTCCAATTTTTGGCTCAATAATAGGCCTCTAAAAAGACGAATATATGATATATTATGTTATACTATGTGTCAAGTATGATAGTTTGGTGGTAAAGTGTGTGTTTTAACCATGAGATCATATATTCGAAACCGGCCTCTACAATTTTTAAAGGTAACAATCGTTTAGATTGTACGAAAAGATGGTTTTGATTTGGTGGCATTGATACTCGAACTCACTCACGACCAAAGATCCACATGGCTCCCTTGCTTCCCATGTTGTTATGAATAACTAAACTAATATTCATAGAAACAGTTGAGAGACCTCATTTTCAGACCTTGCTTAAAACTCAGGACCGGGCCTGATTATTGGGTCTGAACCAGTATCAAGAAATTGTCCAAGGATTTATGAATTGAAGATGAGTGAGGAGTGTGCTAGTTGAAACATGTTATGGTGGTTGGCATAAACGTTCGGGTCCGTTAGACCGTAAAAAAAATACGTAATTTTTTTGTGAAGTTTCTAGCCCGGGTATGGATGATATTGCTTTTGACCGGATTGAGGAATTAGTCGAAGTGCGTGTGAAGTGAACGCCCTGCCACGAACAAAAAAGGAAAAGAAAAGAAACGTTCAAACAGGCTACGGAGAACGTGGTGGTCCAACTCGTTGAAACAGTCCCAATTTAGTTAGGATTTTGAGAAAGAAACGCAGCTTCTTCAGGAGTTTGTTACCTACACAATCTCTATATTCTACACCAATCCTCTATATAATAGTAACTGAGTAACAAGTATCCATGTGTATCCATAACTTTCTCACACATTACACTAACCCGTCCATGGTCTCCGCTCTCGCTCTCTCTGGAGTTTGCCTTATTATTATTATTCAGGAGGGATTGGATTTGCAGTGATAAATTGCTTAGGGTTTCAAGTGGAGCTAAGAGGGTGAAAAGTGTTTGATATTTGCACTCTTCATCTTTGTACGTAAATGACAATAAGTTTGACTGGATTCTCTAAGTTTCCGGCGAGTCTAGTGATTTCCCGGCCAACATTGCCGCCTTTTCTTACCGATACACGCTCTTCGCCGTCGCCGGAATCGGGCTTTATTCCAGTTCTGACCCAGTTCCCCCAAAGGTTGGGAATGTTAAAATCTTAGTTTTTCTATGGTAGTTATGTTTAATTGGTTTACGGGTTTTGCTTGCAGGCAGTTAGTACTTCTTAGTTTTTTATTGTTTTCTGGGTTTTGTTTGATTGCAATAATACTGTTGGTTGATGGCCACGGATTTGGAATCGGCTCTCATCCAGTCTCCTTCCATCCAGTTTGAGCCATTGTTATGGGCCCAATATCCCTCCATCCAATTTGGGTCATTTGTGGGCTCTTATTGGACCCACAACAATGATCAAAACCTTTCATTTTTTAGAGCTTGACGATAACATTAACCACGTCGAAAATCAAGTTGATCGGATACCGTTTGACATGATTTTGAAATGCATTAATCTTGTTTAAAAAAAAGTGTGCAACACACATGATTGCAACCCATTTGACATAGTTATCAGAATCCGATCTACTTGATTTTTGACGTGGTTAATGGAACAGCCCAAACTAGATGGGAAAGTCGACTCCCACAGATTCTGTCTCCCAAAATTTGTAACCTATACCAACACTCCTAACTACAAAGTGTGGTGAAAATCTCAAAACACACAAATCTCGAGTTCTTGGGATGAAGGATCTCATAGCATCTCCAACGGGGAGCCATTTTGGAAGCCAAAGCCATATTTTAGCTTCAAAATAAAAATTCTCTCCTCCAATGGGAGCCATTTTGGGAGCCAAAATATGATTTGGCCTTAAAAAAAGGCATGGGCCATTTCTTGCAAGGGTTGTGATCTAATGGCTCTCGGGAGCAATCCAATAGTTGTGATATGTGAATGTGATCCAACGGCTGCAAGTGGTAGCGGCCAAATAATGGATTTAGCACCATTGGAGCACTTTTTGTCAAATTTGACAAAATAACACTGTAGCAAGCCAAAAAAAAAAAAATTTGACTCTTAAAAAATGGCAAAAATCATGCCAATAGAGTTCACCAAAATATATCAAGATAAGTAAACAGACAAATTGATCTAAGCACTAAGCAGGACTGGTTTGAGTCACCAGAGATAAGCTTTTCGCCAACAATGTTGTCTATACTATCTCCCCCTGTTGGTAGTGGGACTTTAGTTTAATGGGTCCGGGCAACTCTATTGTATGCAAAATTGTGTGTTCAAGTTGACTCTTAATTTGGTCACAATGATGATCTTTTTATAGGACCGCACAACTTGCACAAGTCTGTTAATTCACAATGATGATCTTTTTAGTAACCTTGGTCACCCTCAATGGCTGTATACGCTATTGAAGTGGTGGGATATTAACTGAACGGAAAATGAGGACTGTAAAACTATATCTTTTATCTTCAAAGTTCAAACTACTCTTTAATCGGGCATAAGACATGTATTGTCCTCCTATAGGCAGTATGGTTTTTCTTGTTCAAACTAGTGAAAACCTCTTTTATGCATGCCTATGTGTATGATTGAGCTGCTGTAGGATTTTTCATGTTTGGTGTAGGTCTTGTCCTATTGAGATAGAAATGGGCAATATGAGTATCCTCTAGAGTCTACACCAAGTTTTGTACCTTCTTTTTTCTCTTAATAAAACCAAAGTTGGCCTATGTCTTCGATTACCACTAAAGAGAAGCCCAATGCTACTATATGCTCATCCGGTTGGCAAGTGTCTGTAGATTGATATTTTAATTCCATCTCCTAAATCAGTGAAAGGCCATATCAAATTATTGAAGGGTCATTGAGATTGTGGATATTTTGTCGTATATTTTACAATCTCTTGTTGAAACACTATTATATAATTAGCCGCACTCTTCTACCTGATTTTTCATGAACAAAAAGCCTTTGTGTGACATAGATGTTCATGTGTTATGTGTTTGTGCTTTATACATGTCACCGTGGAAGTTGTTAGTCATCTTTTACCCCATTTGTCAGTTTAGGAAAACAAACCCGGTCATGTGAGCTATAGTACTAAACAAGTAGAAATTCCTGAGGGGATATTTTATTCCTACTTTCCCGTAGACTGCTAGGGCCTGAAAAAGGTTGCAATTGCTAAAAGCATGTGCAGAGTGAACTGAATAATCAAACTTTCACGATAACCTTCTCTTTTGGTTGATTGATGCAAACACTTAACAACCTACCTAAAAACCTTACAAAAAAAAGGTTCCAAGCCATATAGCATATAGTCATAATCACTAATATTGTGAGCAACAGCTTATAACAACCCAGAAGGTGGAAGAGTTTCCATTTGGTCAGTGAAACTTGTTTATTTCATATTCTTCTAGGAAAGTTACTCAAGCATGTTCCTTATGGTTAGTGACACACATGTTCAAAAGTCGTGCAAAATCATGCTGCCAAAGGTGAAATTGAGAAAAATTGATAGGTTATAGTGCTTTTTTTTTTTATCATAATTGATAGGTTATAGTGTTGTGCAACAATTGAGAAACAAAAGGCTATAAGTACGAGAAATATCACTTTCAGAGAAAATAAAAGCCCACTGATGTCCTAGTTCATGGTGCATAATATTCTGCTAAGCAAGCAAGCCTTTTCTTCCACCAGTAATTTCTTCATTTCTATTACAAGTATTTGTTCATGCAGCAATTTCTCTTCTGAAAACGACCCCTGCCCACCAGGCCACCACCCTCTTCTCTATTTCCCACTATATGTTTCCTATATATTCACCTATTTCTTACACCAATGTCCTCATCCTTCTCCTTGCCAACTTTCTTTCCATTCCACTTTAAGGCTTTCCATTCTGTAACTGTTTGTGAGTCTTCTTCTTATGAGCATTATTCCCTTCTCTGGTAGTTCTTACATGGAACATTAGTTATAAGTATGTATCTTTTCATACCCACCTTCTTGTTATGCTGAGTTAGTTAAGTTCGTCTAACTCATAACTGTTTGCATGTGTTGCTATAGGGCGTTGGGATATGAGTGACAATCTTATCTTTTATTCTCCTTTTCATGGATAACTCAAAAGTTTCGTTTAGCTTTATGGTCTTTTTGCTGGTTAAAAGGTTGAACTTATTGAGTACGCTTAACTAGCACAAGCATGGCTTTAAACCTTTTCATTAGTTGACAAAGTTGTATTTATTTCTGTCCTTGTATCATAAATTGTAACTGCTTACCTTTTCATGGTTAATTTGCAGAGTGCACGAAGAATGGATCAAATGGACTCGCTTAACCCCGCTAACAAGATCGCCCGGAAGGTAACTGACAGCATTCTATTCAGAAGAAAATATTAAAAAGATATAGAAAAATGATTATTGACTTTTTCATTAGTGGGATCAAATTTCTGATAGTTGTTGACATTTTTGGGCACAACATAGCTTCTCCAGTTTCAGTAGGATACCCTTTAAATTACTTCTTTCACTTTGCTCTCTAGTGACTAAAGAGTGTCCACAGTTTTGCTTTTGAATGACCGTTGCTATTGTTTGTTCTCTATCGATTTTCTCAGATGAGCATAGGATTATATTAAGAGGGATTGAACATAAATTATCTGTTTAGTCTAGTTGAACTGTTTAATGGTTAAGATTTCGGAATGCAATAAAGTTCATTGTTTCATTGGCAGGCAGGAGAAGAGAACAATAACATCAGATCAGAACCTGTAGATGCATACTACCAAAATGAACAGAACAAGAGCGGCTCGTGTAGTGTTGGGGACGGCATTAAGAGAAAGAACAAGGGAGGCTGGAAATTGGCAATGCTCTTGTTGGGTACTTTCTAAAGCGCACATAAGTCATATTTATCTTCTATTCGAGGACAGGATTTACCCTTTTCAATTTCTATTGCCTTATTTTTCATGGTTGATGTATTTGCTGTTAGGTTAGCCAATTCTAAGCCAACTTCTCCTTGTGAGCAAAAAAAAAAAATTAGGGAAATTATTTACAGACAGAATTCTTACAAACAAAATCATCCACAGTTCCATATCCGAGTTGTGTTCAAAAGTCCGCATTCCCACCTCTTCTATTCCAGGACTGTATTAATCTTTTCCTATTGTGTTATCTTCTATCCGTTCTGTGTGATGAGATTTCTATTAGTTCATGTATTATCAGCAAACAAAGTTTATTCTCCTCTTTCTGCTGCAGTAAACCAAGGCCTTGCAACATTAGCCTTTTTCGGTGTTGGTGTGAACTTGGTGTTGTTCTTAACCAGAGTCCTAGGGCAAGACAATGCCACCGCAGCCAATAACGTCAGCTTATGGACTGGAACTGTCTATTTATGCTCACTTGTGGGAGCATTTCTCAGCGATTCCTACTGGGGCCGTTACTTGACTTGTACCATTTTTCAATTAATCTTTGTGTTGGTAAGTTTCTGTTTGTGCAGTTATTTTCATTTTGTTGGAGCAATGTGTTAAATAGGCCTGATTTTAACGCCCCTTTACCAAATGGATTATATGCTCGAAAAATAAAGGAACCAACCTAGGTTCATTGGGCCACCTTCAATTATTCTGTAGTTTTTTTTTGGCCGAAAGAATTAACTATGTGCTGGGGATATGAATACTACACTCATTTTGCCTTTTTTATTGTGTTACTTTAATAAACTTGAGTAGCTAAATAAGTTATGTAATTCAAACAGGGTTTAGTTCTAGTGTCGCTGTCATCTTGGCTTTTCTTGATCAAACCTGAAGGTTGTGGAGATGGACAACAACCTTGCACACCCACTTCTTCAATCGGCATTGTTATATTCTATGTAGCCATCTACTTAGCGGCCTTTGGATATGGGGGTCATCAACCCACCTTAGCTACCTTCGGATCAGACCAATTTGATGACACAAATCCTAAACAAAAGAGTTCCAAAGCAGCTTTCTTCTGCTACTTCTACTTTGCACTCAATGTGGGGTCTCTCTTCTCCAACACCATTTTGGTCTATTACGAGGATACCGGTAAATGGACACTTGGGTTCTGGGTATCCACTGCATCTGCTGTGATAGCTCTGGGGTCATTTCTGTTGGGAACACCAGGTTATCGATATATTAAGCCATGTGGCAACCCTTTGCCACGTGTTGCTCAAGTATTTGTTGCTGCAGCTAGGAAATGGAATGCAGTTCCGGCTGATGAGAATGAGTTATATGAGGTGGAAGGTTCGGAGTCTGTAATCAAAGGAAGTAGGAAGATTCTTCATAGCAACGAATTCATGTAAGCAATCGAGTTTTTGCCTTCATCACGCGTACTAAAACTTTTCAAGGATTTCTTGTTGTCTGTTTGTTTCCTTTCTATGTTACAACATGGCCGACACAGATTGATGAACAGGTATAGAAGCAGCAAACACCGTCTTTATGGCTCGTGAGTCAAGAAAATAAAATGCTAATGTCATCCCACTGGGTGGTCATTAGTGTTGATTAAAGTGTAAAAAGTACTCTGAAAAGCGAAACAAACGACCCTCAAATGCACCTAACTACTTTGTGTTTTGTAGCAAGTGTAGTGGGACTCTCGTTATTTTGTCTTTTTCAGCTTATTGGCTGTTATTAGCATGGCCCTTTTGAAAATATCACAGTTGTATGGATTTTCTATATAAAGTTTCCGCCAATCGTTGATCATTTTCATTTGTTTAATCAACACTTGTATTCCTTGGCCGCGATCATCAGGTGTTTGGACAAGGCCGCAACCTTGACAGAGAAAGATCAGCAGGGCCCAATGAACCCCTGGAGAGTCTGCACAGTCACTCAAGTTGAAGAAGCCAAATGCATTTTAAGAATGCTACCCATTTGGCTGTGCACAATCATATACTCCGTTGTATTCACCCAAATGGCTTCACTCTTTGTCGAGCAAGGTGCAGTCATGGACTCAAGAATCGGACGTTTCCATCTTCCAGCAGCAAGCATGTCTGTTTTCGATATCTGCAGCGTTCTCGTTTTCACTGGCATTTACCGCCATATCCTGATTCCACTAGCCGGAAGGTTAATCAGAAACCCCAAGGGCTTATCTGAGCTTCAGAGAATGGGAATCGGACTCGTTATTGGAATGTTGGCAATGATCGCAGCCGGTCTCACAGAACTGGAAAGGCTCAAAAGGGCTGAACACCATTCTAGCTCTCTAAGCATATTTTGGCAAATACCTCAGTACACACTCGTTGGCGCTTCGGAGGTTTTCATGTATATTGGGCAGTTGGAGTTCTTCAATGGGCAAGCGCCAGATGGGATAAAGAGCTTTGGAAGCTCACTTTGCATGGCGTCGATTTCGCTGGGTAATTATGTCAGCAGCATGCTTGTTAACATGGTAATGGGGATTACAGCTACAGGTAATAGCCCGGGTTGGATCCCCGAGAACCTTAATCACGGCCACATGGATCGATTTTACTTCCTCATCGCGGCATTAACGGCTGCCGATTTCGTGATTTACGTTTATTGTGCAAAATGGTACAAGTGTGTCAATGTTGATGAAAACAAAGATGGAGAAGCAGAGGTAGAACTGCTCAATAATGTGTAGTTGGACTCCCCAAGTCACTTTGGAATAGCACCAGAGGTAGACTTTTTATGTTGTTGAATAATAAGGTGGGCATTTATGTATACTTTTTTGAAGGTTTTTTGAACAGGTGGTTTTCGGAGACAACAATTTCTGTTTCATTTTGAACTTCAGCATTTTTTTGCTGAGTCTTATTTTTCCAAGTTGTCAGTTCAGTGGTTGGAGGCCTTGCCATCATAACCAAATGAAAACTAGAAACAATTGGAGTCATCATTAATACTACTAGCTAGTACATATCCTTTTCTTCTGTGTATTTTTCCGAAGAACAAACAGATGCAGTTTATATTGATAAAGAAATCATAGTACAAGCTATACAGCCCATATGCCTAAAACAGTTGCAACGAAGGACCCAAAAAAGGGTCCGATGAAAACTAAGAAAGACAGAAAACACTAGAAAATCGAAAACAAGTAAAAGCCGAAAAAATAGATGCATTGTTTTTTTTTTTTGGTCAAAAGTGAGAAGATTACAAAATGAAGATCATTACAAAAGAATTTAGATAAAGCCAAACTAATCGTCGATGTCTTTCATTCTAATTCAGGCATGGCCTGATGGCAATCGATATCTTTCATTCTAACTCAGGCATCGATGTCTTTCATTCTAAGACCTGATGCAATAACGACACTTTTAAATAAATGTAGTGTAAGAGAAGTATTTTTTTTTTGGCATATTCACCTCTCAAGGAGGATTGATTTATAATATATCCTACTCCTCTTAAATAAGAATCAGTTTCGCTTGGCTTTTTAAAGGGTGTTTTGGAGTTGGGGTTGCGTGGCAAAAGGCAGACGGGGGGAGGGTGGGGGTGGTGCGGACATTTGTTTTTGGGTTTCGCTTGGTTAGTGGACTGCGTGGCAGCAAGGGGGAGGTTTCGCTTGCCAATTTTTCCCCATTTTGGACAATTTTGGATCTCTAATGCTGGCCATACAAGCTGGCCCCTTTGCCTGTAATTGTAATTTTCCCTTCTGACCCACGTGGCGTGATCCCCTTGATACCTGGTGCAAAACAGAAACATGTGTACATCTCTCCATCTCTCTACATCTCCCCTTTTTCTCCGATCTCCCTGTTGCAAACGTGCATCTCTTTCTCTCTCATCTCCTTCCCTAACCGAGACACCTATCTCTCTCTCCTCCCTTATTTTCACCGACAAACACCACCACTTCCACCTTCTTCTTCGGCGAGCGGCACCCCGCTCTGGCCACCTCCCTCTCTACCAACGAAGAGAATATTTTCCCAACTCCCATGAGTGCATCTTCTCGGACCTTCGCCGTCTCTCCCGCTCTCTCTCCTGAGATCCTTCCATTACGAAGCCAACTGTAACCAAACCCCAAAATCAAAGGTTTTTCGTCACTGAAAGCGAAATCTGGTGGGCCAGAACCAAGGCCCAGATGGGGCGGCTTCGATCACGAGATTTCAGGCCAAAAAACTGTGTCATGGGACAAGTCAAGATCCTAAAGCCAGGCGAGGAACTGAGGCTGCCGCCGACGAATTTGGTTCTGGGTCCCACAGATCTGTTGGGTCTCGACTCGGACACGGTCTAGAGGTATTTTCATCTCTTTTTCCTTCTCCATGTGTGTTGCATGTGTGCTTTTATGACTTTACCGTCACTCCGCTCGCTCCATTACATGTAATTTTGTGATGATTTCTTGCATTTAGGTTTCATTGTGTGCTTTTGTGCTTCTGTGTTCGATTTGTGTGGGTAGACTCATTTAGGGCTACTATTTTTAGTTGCTGATGTTTTCCCCCTTCCTGATTTTTGTTGCATGTTCGCTTTTGTGGCTTTATTCTGAAATCGTGTAGTATTCATTTTCATTTGTTGTTTTTGTGACAGATTTTGAGGAATTTTGATGGCTGGTCTGGTTGGTTTGGTTGATTTGGTGAGTGAAGTATTAGAAAGTGAGAAGTAAGGAGTATTATAGTCTTGTTTGTTTGCGTGTTCAACAACTATTAATATGATAATCCATATGAAGAACAAGCAGGCATCAAACAAAATTAATTATTTTTTCTTGTTATGGTGGAACTCATCATCAAGATGTCCATTAATTTTTTCTAGATCTTTATTCTTGTCTTCATTCTATGAGTGGACATTCTATGAAATATTACATGCTTTCAGCCTTGAGTTTCAGTATGTATGTCATTTCATTATTTAGGTATGTTACACTTAACCATAAAATTTTGTGGATAGGCATTTGGATTTGAAATACAGACACATAATTCCCAATACAAGTTAGAAACAAAATGGATCCCTATTGTGTTGATAGCCTGGTAGGATCATTACTTTGTGGTTAATTCTGTTTGTGGGTATAATTTGGTGTATGGAGAGGAGCTGGTCCCATGAACCAAGCCCTTCTTTCTTTTCTTTTCCTTTCCTTTTTCTGCTGCTATTGTTGTTTGTGATGATAAACGTCTCTTGTTGTTGTTGTTCCAATCCAAGAGTGCCTAATAATTTTTCCTCAACTATGACAGCCTGTGATGATTTACATCTCTTGAGTTCGTGTGTGTCGAGAAAATGGGACCCATTTCTTGGCTTGACAAGTCTGAGGGCCTGTACATGTGGAAGAGTAGACAGATTGGCCCTCTCTCAATGGGGCAACTATTTTTCCAGCCATGGTGGTAAACACCTTTTCTTCTGCTATCAAAATGCAGATCTGATCGATTTCTTGGCTTGGCAAGTCTGAGGGCCCGTGGGAGAGTAGACTGATCGGTAAGCTTATGATGTTCTCAATACAAGGTAGATAAAGCTGATTGGCCAAATGCTTTTGTTCAGATGGATTAGTCTAATTGATTGCAATCCATTAGTGGAATAAATGCATTTGTGATTTCGTCCGAGGCCCAAAGATTTCTTGGTCAAGAGGGTTCAAAAGATAGGAAAACTGGACGTTCAGTGAGTCAGACACAGTTACCGTTGCGATTGACACGGCCATAAGGGTGCTTAATTGCTTATAAGTTTTGATACATCATACCCTGCATGTGAATTTTTCATCCCACATATCGAATAAGTTAAGTTGAAATGGTAAGAAAATGTAATGATGTCAGAATAAATAACCCTATAGTTTGATGTATTTCACCACTATGAATCTGCTTGTATTTTCTAATAAACCTGTACAACTCCTTGATTTACAGGGCATTCTTGCAGAAATTGTAGAATTTGTGATGGGAAAGGAACTTATCCCAGCTGTGATGGGGAGATATGGGGTGTTAGACGACGTGTGATAGTCCCAATATTGCATCAGAAGGTATCATGATGGCTTCTTACGTTCACTTCTGTTTGGTTTGATCTTTTTCTTTCCTGTATTGGTGTTTAGTGTCTTTTTAACTCTGTTGGTTGAAAATTGTTAGTTTGTGAAATTTCCTGAGTTCGAACTATTTTAGTTCCAGCTTATTTTCAAAGATAAAATCGCTCTATCTGTGTATTGTGTGATCTTTATAATCTGTGGTATAGTATGTGGCAGTAATGATTAGCTTGTTTGGACAAGCTACGGATAGACTATGCCAGAAGCTCGATGAGGCCGATTCAAACAAAGAAGATGTAGAGATGGAGTCACTTTTCTCCTGTTAGAATTGAATAGGAAAGTTGGTTGTTCGGTTTAAGGATGAGGAGTGGGTTAAAGTGTTGGATGTTGTTTCCATTCTATTTTTTTTGGGTTTGAGAGTTGGATGTTGTTTGCATTCTATTTTTGTCCCCCTTCATTTTTTCATTCTTTCCATTGTATATCCAGCTTTGTTGTGCAGCTACCTAATAAGATAGCATGAGATTTTATGATAATTATGCACATACAGATGGTGCTTTGGATAAAGCGAGAAAAGACAAGAAGAGGCAGCTTAAAGATACATTGAATCTTGTTCTTAAGAAGAGGAAGGTAATGGCAAAACTTTGACAACTAATACATTGGCTAGCATAATTACCCTCGGTCTATGTTTTGGACATTAACTCTTTCTGACTCTTTGATATGTTTCTATACTCTTAGAGCTCATGATAATAGTTAATTGAAATCTTTTGCTCTTCATTGCTATGTCAGCATGTTCAAATTGCTACCTTGGCCAATCAAAAACTTGCTGAAGAGGAACTATTAGAATACAAGGAAGATGGATTTTTTGCTTGTGAAAAAGACTCGATCATCATTCCTACTTGTTTTAGCTTTGATTGGAACTTGTATGATCCACCGAGGTGGAGTCCTTGGAGCATTAATTCCTGCTATGGTGTCGTTTGGGGAATTATTTGTTGGTCTAGGCTTGTAGCTGGTTGGATGTGTAGCTTCATAGGCCATTTTCTTTACGTCTATTTTAATGTGGTTGCATTGGATGTCCCTCTCAATCAATGGAAGCATCTTTTATCACCAGATAAAATATGCATATGACTGGTTATACTTCCTGAGTAAATTTCGTGCATTCAATTTGTCAAACTTCCTTCGAGTATAGAGCATCGGATGTTAACTTGGTGACCTGACTTATTTTAATTTGATTTGAGTTCTATGCTGATCGACATCTAAAATTTCAGAAACAATCAAAATCGATCTCTACAACAGGCATGATAAACGTGCCTTGCACGTCGTGATGCACCTAGTACTGTATTACAAAGATTGACCCACAAAGAATGGAAAACCAAATCACTGATAACAACCCCCAAAGGTACCGCCTAGTGGGTAGGATGCCCTTCATTTCCCCGGTGAGACTCGGTTTCGAGTTTTGTCAGTGACAATGGGATGTGGGGTAAAAATTTATGCCCACTTGTACCTAGATGGTGCTGTGGTGACAGATTGTCTTCTCGCATAGTAGCTATAACTCAAATCGGATATTTCATAGAGAGTAGGAAACCCCTATGGCTATGGTCACGTCCAAGGAAAGTTGTTCACCCCCTCCCACCCTTTTTGCTGTCAAAATAAAAAAAAATCACTGATAACATGCCTAATCTATACTATTACTATATATGACTATAGTTACCTAAAAAAAAAAAGAAGAAGAAGAAGCAGCTCTCTTCATTAACTCACTCCCCTATATGAAATTTTCTCAAATTTTCATCTTTTTATTTATTATTATTATTCTACACTTTTTTCAAAATATAAAATATATACTTTAATTTACTTGAAAAGGAAACTAAGTTCAATCAATAACATAATAAATATACATTTTATTTTGCTTCAAACCTATCTTCTTTCTTTCTTTGTGTTTTTTATTGTTGTGAAATTTTCCTAAATTGTTATGAGAATAGGGAGAAAATCTCAAGAGTCATACATGTCGACCCACTGATGCACCGCATAACGGGAAAAGAAGTTTTCACTTATGTTTTTGTTTCTGTTCCCGTGCATCTAACAGGCAAGACGCTAGTATTAAGCATGAGTATTTGCTAGTACATGAAGTCATGCAAGGAATACTACATGTGATAGATCAAAGCCTAATAAAGAACTGCAATTAGAGAAAATAATACCAAAAAATTTGAAAGAATAAATCAAATAGTTCTAACATGCAGCATTGGAATCACCGATCCTCTTATGGATGTGGCTTGGATGGAGTTGGTGGAAAATAAATATGCATCTCAGAAATTAATATAAGATTTCTGTGTTTTGGTAAAGAAAGCAGAAAAGAAAATACTACAAAACTATGGGTGTTTTGGATAAATAGTTGAGCTAGATTATTTTTTTTGTTCTTATTCAATTTTTTTATTTATTAATTTTGTGTCAATTCCTTGTGAATTATTGATTCGTAATGACGAGAAGAATATAAAATGTAAAGTATTGTGAACCAAACTTCATTTTTTTGAATAATGACAAAAATAATCCACAAATGCTGTTTGTTTTGGATTATTTTTTCCTCTAGTGAACTTTTTAAAGATTCTAATCACATTTGTTTACTTTTTTTTTATTCCCATCATCGCAATAAATCAATAATCCATACCAAATTTACTCAAAATTAACAAATGCGATTTTTTTTAATAAGGACAAAAAAATAACTTGGCTTAATTGTTTTGCCAAAACACCCCAACCTAAGGTATGTTTGGGGATACGTGCCAATGTACTTGGCAGCGACCAACATGGGGCACTTGGGGTCACGCGCTCCTATTAAATCTTTTTAACGGCGGAGCCGTGAATAGTTTTTTACGAAGCCAATCACGACCATTTTGGATGGTCCGGATGTTAATGAAATTTTTCCGAGGAAGAGTGTTTCATTAAAATCTGGACCATTCAGAACACCTTTGGACGGTCGCAATTGATTGTTGTCGTAGAGAACTTGTTCACAGCAGAACCGTGAATGAGTTTCTCAACAAGTCTATAATCACACTCAAAATAAGTACCCAAACACATACACAGTTGTTGGGGATTACACATATACTCCTGATGCGTGCATTTCGGGTAATAGTAATTTTGTGTGGTTGCTAATGTATGTCTAAATTTAGTATCATCTTAAATGAATTTTTACAATTATAATTGATAATGTGCCCCATTAGGCCACTGAATAGATTTGAGTCATTCATTGCATAATATAATTGCAGTTTTAGCTAATTTATTTTTTAGTAAAAAGGTAATTTCTTTTTCAAAGTCTTTCCCAAATCAGCCAAAAGTTAGACCACAAAAAAAGAAAAGAGGCTAACTTTATAAAAACTTTTTAAAAGCAGAGATTATTTCAAATAACTTTAGCTCAATTTTTGTCACAAAATATCTAAAACCCTTAAGAAATAACACCAACTTTAGTATCGTATATCATTTTAATTTTGCGTTTTTAGCTCAATTTTTGTAACAATACATATCTATGCCGATCAATATGTAGTGAAAACAAGGTCAAGGTACAGCCACGTAATGTGTCCTGAATAATTTTTTTTATTTTTTGGCAAATCGTAGGGATCATCAAATCTTAGACGTATGTAGAAAAATGCCTTACGGCAAATCCACATCTATATCATGGGAAAATTAGGGCTTGTTTTGGGCCTTTTGGCTTAAAAAGTCAGAACAACTTTTTTTTTGGGTCTTTGTACAAATATCTTTTTTATTTGTTAATTTTGCGTTAAATTTTTGTAGTTTATTGATTCATCGAAGAAGAAGAATCAAAAAAGTAAAAAATTCTAGACAGAAAACTAGATTAGTTAAGGACGCGGGGGCTCTGCTGTGGCTCATGGCATAGCACCCCCTACCCATACCCCCAGGAAAAAAAAATTTAACCTTTTTATTTGCAATCTTATAGAGCAGAAACGTGAGATCTTCACATTGGTTCAAACGGATTGAAAATTGGAGCAGATAATTTTTTAACTGTATTTTTAATATATAAACAGCCTTCAAAAATTAAGTGCTCCAATTTTTAATCCATTTGAACAAGTGTGAATATCTTATTATTTGAACATATTATTCTAAAAAGACATAATTAACTTTTATCTTTAAGGCTCTAATAATCATTTTTTGCTCCACAAGATCCTAAATAAAAGCAGATACTTAATTATGAGAGTTCTAGATACAAAAACTAATTATGATCCTTTACAATAATATGTTCAGAATAATAAGATATTCGCACTTGTTCAATCGGATTAAAAATTGGAGCACTTAATTTTTGTAGGCTGTTTATATATAAAAAATACAGTTAAAAGATTATCTGCTCCAATTTTCAATTTGTTTGTACCAATGTGAAGATCTTATTATTCTGATCATATTATTCTAAAGAGACATAATTATATTTTATCTCTAAAGCTCTTATAATCACGTTTCTGCTTCATAATTAAATTTTATCTCTAAAGCTTTTATAATCACATTTCTGCTCTATAAGATTGCAAATAAAAAAATTTTAAAAAAAAATTCCTGCAAAACGGCCCCGTTTTTGGGTGTGGATAGGGGGTGCTGTGTGCCATGAGGCATAGCAGAGCCCCCGCGTCCGTTAGTTAACGGGATAAGTTAATTACTTATATCAAAGCTGATACTACTCCATAATTTCAACTGCATTTAACTTCGAATCCTCTCTTATTATTTTCCTCGCTCGAGCCTCCATTCGACAGTTCTGCGAACCCTAGACTCTCTCTCTCTCTCTCTCTCTCTCTCTCTCTCTCTCTCTCTCTCTCCTATTCGAGCTCAATTTCTCCGTGCTTCGGTCTTATCCTGTTCTCAATTTCCTCACTCGAGCCTTCCTTCGACAATTTCTGCGAACCCTAGTCTCTCTCGCTCTCTCTCCCCCGACTGTTCGAGCTCGCTTTCTCTGTGTTTCGGCTTCTGCCTCTGCTGTGCTCAATGGAGTTTGGACCCGGTCGAAAGAGAGGGAAGCCAGAAGCTGCCTTCAACGGCAATGGCGGTTTCAAGAAATTCAAGCACGGTTAGCTCTTCACACTTCTTTTCTCTGCTTTCTGTACTTTGAATATATATTCTTTTTTGGTTTATCTTTCTTGTGTTTTTTGAGTTTTTCTTCAGTTTAATTGAACTTGTATGTGCTTTGCATTATGATCGGTATAGATTGTGCTACTGATTGTTTTTCGTTGTTATTCGGTGTACTCAGTTTTTTCCACCGTTGTTTTAGTTTTTATTATTCTTTTGGTTGGTTAATTTTTTTCCCACAATTTTTTACCTTGTAAGAAATTCAGGTTTTTGTAGGTCTCTTTTGTTCAGTATACCGGTCTTTCTCTTGGTCGATTCTGGTGGCATTTTCATAATTTTTGCATTATCAAAGGGTTTTTTTTTTTTGGTTTCCGCGTTTGTCCTTTTTTTAGTAGCTGGGTCTGAACAATTTATTGGTATTTCGTTCTTTCTGTTCCTACATTTCCTAATGCCAACATGTTTTTGAGTTGTGTTTTGTTTGGACAAGGATAGTTTAAAGTGGGAAGATATCTGATTGCCATGAAAATTAGGTTTAAGTTTTCTTTTCCTCCAGTTTCTCGATGACCCGAGAGAATTCTGGTATACAGTTTGCTTGAAGGGGACGGAAAGGAATCACTTTTTTCGATTTTCTTATGGGATTGGTTATTTATGTCCTTTCGAATTTCATTGGGGTCCATTATTGAAGTATTATTTCCTAGATATGAAATGCCTAAGTATTCTCATCGTGAATGGTCATTCCCGGACACAATTGAAGATTCTTTGTGAATTTATCAAAGAAGAAACAATCTGATAATGGGAGCCTTAAAAAATCGTAGTGAAGCGTTTCCCATTAAAATCTTTGGAGCCATTATGTTAGTGACGGTCTTCTATTGTTTTAGCAAAGAATAATATTGGCTCTCTTTATTAAGGCAATGTTTTTTGGACAATGTTTAAAAGTTTGTGAAGTCGTTCTTAGATATTATTCACTGCTCCAAGAATAACAACTTAGTGGAAATTTAACTGAGAAAAATAATTAATGTTCTACAACAGAAATGGAGTCCTTTCCAACTGGTACAGGAAGCAAATCGAAGCCATGCACAAAGTTTTTCAGGTTCAAATCCTAACCTATCTAAGATAAATATTCTGATTGCAAATTTTATCTGTTTTAAACGTCTATACCAATTGTAAAGACAAATATCTTTGTATAATCATTGCGTGGAAAAGTATGATGATTTGGACTAATGAATTGGCAGTCTAAAGTTGTGTACAGGTCACATTTCATATAGTGATGTAACAAGGACTATTGAACAGAACTGGTTGATTTGTAAGAGCCCAGTTGGATTAAGTATTTGCCGGTGGTGTGATCCAAACTAATAAATTGGGTGTCTAATATTGTGACACAGGTCATATACCTTCTTTAATGAATGGTTATGAGAACTATTCAACAGAACTGGTTGATTTGTAATTCTACTATGGCATTAAAAACCTTATGGCTTCGCTGCCTTATAGTCCGAAAGACGCTGAGTGGGTTGTGAGTATTCTATTGTAGAAGTTACTTGGTCGGCTGTCTATAGGTGATAAGAAGCTAAATGGTAAGCAAAGGATTGTCCGTAAGTGATTTCTTGTGATATTTCCTTCTATCATTGCAAGGTAGTGGAATCTAGTCCCATTAATGGACATCTAAAGTTGTCGGAACTGGTTATTTCACTTACCTTTTTTCCTCATCATTTTGTCCGTAAAGACTATGGGATGATACTATTTTGTTTTCACGACCGTACAGCATATATTAAACTTGGAAATGGTTGTCGGCAAGGCAACTCTACTACCTTATTTTGGTTATTGACTTCTAGTACCTTGAATAATGAATACTTTGTTCTCCGACTGAATTTTGTTGATCACTTTGCTTTTGGTTTCCTACTCCTGATTTTAATACCATCTCAGTCGCTGTTGCTTTTACTTGGGAATATTGCTTTCTAGTTCCAAGTTGATATTGTGCTGATGGTCTTTCTTAAAATAACTTTTCGTGTAGCTAATCCATTCAATTATTTGCTGCATTACAGATTATTGCAGTTTTTTGTTAAAATCTATTTCAAAATCTTCTCACTGAATCTTAAAAATACTCCATAACACCTTATGTTTTATACTAGGAGAAGTATACAAGGGGAAAAAAAAAATAGGTGAGCTGGATTTTGTAAGTATGAAATCCTCTGGAAAAACTCTGTAAAAAAGTGTTGATCAATTCTTTTTGACATGTTGATGAAATTTGGGCTTGTACTTCGTTCACATTTGCTTACAATCTAGTGTTCTTTTGATATTGATGGTAGCCCATTTGCAAAATTAATCTGACTGCACAGTTATTACATCGTATTATATTTCCAAGTTGTCTGCATATCGAATTCAATGCCCATTTGACATGGTGTATAGGTTATCGTTATCCCTTTTCTTTTCTTTTTTGTGTGTGTGTGTGCATAAAAGTGTTAATGAGTATTTTCATGTAAATTTTTTTGGTTGTCGAGCAACCTCAAATGCTGCTGTGCTTGAAAAAATACTGAATATAAATTCATGGGATGCAATGATAGATTGATCTTAAGATAGAGAAATGGAAAGGACAAGTAGATTGAACATCAGCTCTAGCTGTTATGTTTTGTAGTCGATATTTAGGGTTTCAAAATTCTCAAATAAGGACTTCAACAAGCTCATTAGAGACTTGAAATACGCAGGCCAGGGTCGAATCGGGTCATATGGCCAGCAAATCAGCACAACTTGGTTCGAATCTGGCTAGAAATTGCTCGAATCTCATTGAATAGGGTTGTATTAAGTAAAACATTGCTCGAAAGTTGTCCGACACCATTGCGAGGTATAGTCTATGGTTTCACATTCAAGCAGGTACAAATAGGATGGAAATCTGTCTGGCTTTGTGTCCGCAGGTTCGAATTTGCTGTGGATTCGAATGGGTCAAAACAAGATCACAGATCTTTAATTAACCATGAAATGAATGATCGAGGGGTGCAACTCCCATTGGAGTCGATTTAGGGTTTGATTTTGTGTGCTATATATATATATATATATATATATATATATATATATATAGAGAGAGAGAGAGAGAGAGAGAGAGAGAGTCCGTCTCCCGTAAGGACCACCTCATTTTAATAAAATGCGGACCTCCCTTTCCCGATTGAATTTCGATGATCCGAGCCGCTCAATGTGTTCAGAACGTGATTTTAAGGGTACCCGCGGGAAATCAGCAAAAAAAATGATCGGGAAGGGCTTCATCCGAGCAGTTTTTGTTTGTTTTTTATCGAACGGTTCAAACAAAAACTGCTTGGATGAAGCCCTTCCCGGTCATTTTTTTTGCCAATTTCTCGCGGGTACCCTTAAAATCACGTTCTGAACACATTGAGCGGCTCGGATCATCGAAATTCGATCGGAAAATGGAAGAAACGAGGAGGTCCGCATTTTAACTAAAATAAGGTGGTCCTTACGGGAGACGGACTGTATATATATATATATACAGTCAGTCTCAAATGAGGGAGCCCTTATTTTAGTTAAAATGCGGACCTCCTCATTTCTCCCATTTTCCGATCAAATTTCGATGATCCGAGCCGCTCAATGTGTTCAGAACGTGATTTTAAGGGTACCTGCGAGAAATCGGCAAAAAAAATGACCAGGAAGGGCTTCATCCGAGCAGTTTTTGTTTGAACCGTTCGATAAAAAACAAACGATAAAAAACAAACAAAAACTGTTCAGATGAAGCCCTTCCCGGTCATTTTTTTTGCTGATTTCTCACGAGTACCCTTAAAATCACATTCTGAACACATTGAGCGGCTCGGATCATCAAAATTCAATCGGGAAAGGGAGGTCCGCATTTTATTAAAATGAGGTGGTCCTTACGGGAGACGGACTGCATATATATATACACACACATATATCTCTTCAAACCAACATATCTGAGTGAGAATAGGAAGAGAAAGGTGTTTAGGGTTCTGGCAAAATTTTCCTGGCGAGGCTAGGGTATAGGCAAGAGTTCACATCCAGGTTAGGAGTCTGATACCAAATGATGCGACCAAATCAAAATGAAATATTGATAAAGAACAAGAAAATCTCAGAATGGGATACAATGAGAAAAGCTCTCAAGTATTCTCTTTTGAAAATGATAAAAATTTCCTAATGAGGATTCTAGACTCGTAGTTATAGACTCACCGACTCTAAGACAAGAATAGAAATAAAATACATATTCTATTCAACTGCATCGACGTTTATTTTGTTGTCGAGCAAACATGTATGCTGCTGTGCGTAAAAGAAATACTACTAGATATAGATGTCCTCGGCATATCTGCAAGTGTTGGAATCAATCCTGTGTCTTCCCCGATGAGTCGATGACGTGGGTTCATTTATTTCTATTTCTAGCAAGCAGGGAAGTATAACTTTACCATGAATCAAGGGGAAACAAAGTGGAATCAGGAAATGCTCCTCTTTTCTTTGTAACTTTACCATGTATTCATTTATTAATGGACCCAACACTTCATATCTTTATCCTTGGCATATATCATGGATGATTAGGTATTTGATGCCTTGATGTGTCCATGCAACGTAGGAAGCCTTGCTCTTTATGTAGTATTTTATGTCATAACAGTTGGATACTTAGATTACTAATGGTTCTTATTAAACAAAGAATCTAATTTAATCAGCTGCGCATCCTATTTTCCCAGTCAGCCGTTGAAACTCAGTTATCAAACATGGCTTGGGCACCTACTTGGAGAAGTGACCGAGTGGATAGGTCACTTGTTCAATAGTATGTTTAACTGGTCAGAATGCATGTATTATCATTATTTGCATAAAGATGAAGGATAACAACAAATCACAATTAGTAATTTTGTGAATGACATTAAAAAAACTTAGATGTTACTTTATATAGGAGGGTCCGAGAGGGAGGGTGTTGGAGGCATGTGGCCTACCATATATCCAAATTGGAATGAGCTTCAATGCTGAGATTATTACGATTGAGACATCCTTTGAAGAGGTCTCTGGGCTGAATCTAAAAGGGTTGACCCTAGGTTACCTGGAATGCATAAAGTCATCGTTATACCTTTATTTGAATTTGTAATGCACCTTGTTGTTCACCTAGACACAATTTTGGGTCTGTCCTTTTTACTGATCATCTCATTGTTTTAGGTCTTTATCGTGATTGCAGCATTGTTTATAGTAGCTTTTGCACTGTGTGCCCAAGTCTAGTATGCGGCTGCTAAAGGCTGTTAATGAATGCTGTTTTTAGCACTATTTCAGTAAGTCGTAACTTTTAGGAGAGACAATTTCCTCATTATGCTGTGGGTTCAGTTCAAGGTAGAGAAAGTAACTTTTGAGTTTATTTGGTGCTGAGCGACACCTTACTGATGTCCATTGATATGTTTGAGTTTGAGAAAACCTGTACAAATTGCAGCCTGTTTATCGCGTTTGGTAGTTGTCCAAACCAATTATTAGGTGAATGTTAAATGTTTGAATCGATCAAACTTGCTTTCCACTCTATGGTTGTGAACCAGTTTGGAATTGATTTCATATCTCCAGCATTGTTTTGAATCAGTTCTGGTTTTCCCCTTTTGGCTCTGATGCATTTGGTGTTATTACTTGCCATGCAGCACTACGGGGTGCCAATTTGGGGAGGGGTGCCATTTCTCGCATTATGTTCCCGGCGGCATTAAAGTCGTGACTCAAATTCTTGGCAGCAACCCAGCTCTTCCATCAGCCGCCAGAAATCCAGTTCCCCCACAGCCCTTTCCAGAAGGTCCATCTCCTCCCACTGTCAAGACCCGCATGTGCAACAAATACAACACAGCTGAAGGTTGCAGGTTTGGCGACAAGTGCCATTTTGCACACGGCGAGTGGGAGCTTGGAAAGCCAACGATTCCGTCCTACGAAGGTCCTCGTGGCATGACGGTGAGACCACCAATGGGAGGTGGCAGGCTGAGCCGGCGAATGGAGCCACCCCCTGCCAGCAGCTTCGGGGCCTCTGCCACAGCCAAGATCAGCGTTGATGCGTCACTCGCCGGGGCTATCATTGGAAAAGGTGGTGTGAACTCAAAGCAGATCTGTCGCGTGACAGGAGCGAAGCTTTCGATACGGGATCATGAGTCGGATCCTAACCTAAAGAACATTGAATTGGAAGGGAGCTTTGATCAGATCAAGCAAGCGAGTGCAATGGTTAGAGAGATCATTGTGAACATCGGTGGTTCGGCGTCTGGGCCGCCTCCTCCTATGGCGAAGAACCCTCCTGCTGGGCCGGGCTCTGGTTCTGTGAGCGGCTTCAAGACAAAACTTTGCGAGAAATTTGCTAAAGGAACTTGTACCTTTGGGGATAGGTGCCATTATGCTCACGGAACCGATGAACTGCGTACATAAGGCAATGTGAGTCTTTATTGGCTCCTATATTAGGTATTCTATTACTAGTTTAGCATGACAGACTGTTAGTTATGGCCTCTAGTTCTAGTTGTCGGTTTGTGGTTTCGGTTATGCAAAGTAGAACAAAAGACGCATTATGAAAAGTTCTCCAGGCTTCGATTAGTAATCAAATTAAAAAAGAATTTAGGGTTTTACATGGGATTGTTGATGTAGATGAGCTTTGGTTTCATTGTTCTTTTTTTGTTCTTTTTTTTATTTATAAAAAACTACCGTTTGTGATGATCGAGTAAATCAGAATTACACACACTGCACGCATTGAAAGGGCTAGCCAAAGCCAACGCTGACGGAATCTACTCGTTTAGGCGGCTAACCGGATATATTGGACGACTTCAGGATTATGTCTTTTCTTTTTCTTTTTTTGTCCAAACCATAAGTGAAGACATTCCTAGTTTAATTGAACGGAACAGAAGTTGACATGGGTCTCTGGGCCCGCCCTTTATGCCTTTCGGTTTCAATTTGGGGGCATGATTCTGCAGCAAAAAGCAAAACGTCTCTTTAGCTCCTCTCTTCTTGGAGGTATAGAGGGTCAATGAAGTATTCTGAGAGCAGTCACTTTGTGCATATATTGCCAAAGGTTAGAACTATCTTCAATCTTTTCTTGCTCATACCCTATGATTGAGGATCAGATGTGTTCTATTATTGTTGTTGTGTATGTGGATCAAATGCATGGAATTTGGTAATTGAAACTTCGAATAAGATGTGGGGGGATGTTTCAAATTAAGTAATGCAAAATTAATGTGAGCTTTAAATCTCTCTGTATACAACATTATATAGACAAATATGGCGCAAGATTCAGTTGCATTTTCAAAAAGTGCGATGAATGTTTACAGCTTGCGCACAGCTAAGGTTTTCGAGAAGAGAATAAATTCTAAACGGAGGGTCCGTGTAGAATGAAATGTCTGCCTAGCCAATGAAAAAAGGACAACTCAGCAATTCACTCCACAATGAAATGTCCGCCTAGCCAATGAAAAAAGGACAACTTAGCAATTCTCACATGTGCTATTCGTTGGAAAATAATTATTTTGGATCTTATGGAGAAGAAACTTGATTATGAAAGCTATAGAGATAAAATTAATTATGACCTTTTAGAATAAAATAAAATAAAATAAAAAAATACGTGCTCCAATTTTTAATGTGTTTGAACCGGTGCGAAGATCCTTTTTTTTTTATCATTTTATTCTAAAGGGTTATAGTTAAATTTTGTTTCTAGAGCTCTCATAATCAAATATTTTCTATTTATTTGAAATCCTATGGAGCAGAAACTTGATTATAAGAGCCTCGAAGACAAAATTTAATTATGACCCTTTAGAATAAAATTATTAGAAAAATAAAATCTTCGCACTCGTTCAAAAGGATTGAAAATTAGAGCACTTAATTTTTTATCATATTTTTTAATATGCAAACAGTCTAAAAAAATTAAGTGCTCTAATTTTCAATCCGTTTGAACCGGTGCGAATATCTTAATAATTAAATTTTGTTTCTAAACCTTTCATAATCAAGTTTCTGCTCCATAAAGTCTCAAATACCCTCCGTGTAGAATTTATTGAGAAGATGGAATCTCAAAAATAAAATTGTCACAGTGATATACATCAGCGGGATTAGTGGAGTTAGTGAGTTAGTAGGTTAGTTAACAGGGAGTTCAGAAGTTATTCATAACCCTAAACCCCAAACGCGCCCCCGTGGGACTCGAACCACGGCATCCACTGGAGAAGCCTATGCCGCACACAACTGAGACAGCTGGGTTTGGCGATGGAGTATGTTTCACATTTTAATTAATGTTTTCAGTTAGGGTAATGTATCGTGGTCCCTATTACACCCCATATATTAACCCACTTAGAACCATTTAAAGCCCTTTATAAATGGGCTTGTGCAATCTAACCCAACTACAACCCACAAAAAAATGAGCAGATTTGGGCAGATTTTAAGTGGGCTGGGGAGTTGGTTCAGGTTGAGATTACCACCTCTAAAAATAATTATTAATCATGTTTTCATGCTTCATATTGGACCTTTGTAGAATCCATACAAATACAACTTGGTTGCCATAGTTGAAGCCATCTTTCTTATTGAGGCTTTCATAGCTCCAATTGCATGTAGCTTCTTTTGGCAAAGTCTTTTCAGCATCTTTTCATTTTGTTTCTGTATCACATAACTAGGAATCTAGGATAGTTAATCAAGCAGTTGTGTAGTTATACTTAGTCAGTGGAGTTGTGAGTTCAATTTCATTGGGGGGATGTTATACTTAGTTATATCTTTTGTATCCGTGCTTCTTTTGGCAAATGCTTTGTACATCTGTTGATCAAGTTAACAACTCTCGTTTTCGACTACGAAGAGAGATTGGGGAGGGGACAATTACATCGAACTACCTGCTTGGCTTTTCCCCTATGAATTCTTGGCTTGCCGAGCACAAAGAATGGTGTTGTCATGACAAATTTATTATTGTCCATCATGGTTTTTGTTACGGCAAATGTGGGACCAATCCTTATATATTTGATATATGTCTCCGGGTTGGAATTTATTTCTCGGTTTTGGGGTTTAGCAAAAAAAGAAATTAATTCCAAAATTTTGAAGCTAACAACAGCTTAGGCATGCCACTCAAAAAGAACAACAGCTTAGGCACATCCCAACTATTATCGATGCTTCAAATTAACGACAATGCAAAAGTCCACGCCAAGAGTTCTTTTTTAGAGTAGTGGGAGTTGAACAATCTCCAAATTTCCCATGTGATCCTAACCCCTCCCCCTTTTTAATTATGTTCCAAAAAAATTAAAAATATGTTGTACGACTTCGCTTAATTAATTCCCATGTCACCCTTACCGCTCCCCCTTTTTAGTTATGTTCCTAAAAAAATTTAAAATATGTTATAGGACTTCACTTATTCAAAATATGTTATGGTACAAGCTTGTAGAGTTTGTCACAGAGGCATATTCAGGGGGCTACAACTTTTGCCCCGGAACTCCAAAAGAGGCGTCCGGCTAAGTGACAAATCAAGCAGAGCCTCTTTTGGAGTTCCGGGGTAAAAGTTGTGGCCCGGGAAATATGCCTCCATGATTAACCCTTCATAACAGAGTTATTCACGGAGGCATATTGAACGGGTCGCAACTTTGTCCCTTAAACTCCAAAAGAGGCGCAGGCGGATCCGTCGCGTAGCTGAACATATTGCGGCCCGCTCAATATACCTCCGTGACCAACTCAACAAGCATTTAGAAAGAAAAAAAAAAAGTAAGAACATTTGCGGAAGTGTTCACTACTGTTCTTGTAATATCCCGTATTTTTCTAAATAGTATTTTATTTGAGTTGGGTAATTAGACAACACAGGAAAGGGAAAAAAAAAAAAAAAAGGGCCACTCGGTGCCTTGTGTGCAACGTGTAGGCTGGAAAAAAGGGCATAGGTAAAAAGGGCATAGGCCGGAAGTTTTTAGGGCCCACCATGTATATTTGTTCTTAAGGACTTGTAATTACTGGACATATATTATTTTTGAGGCAGTGTAAAAATTCGGGTCGTCACAGTTGGTATCAGAGCTTAGGGAATAGGTCTTACATGGAACTTGGTGGGCATGTGACTTTTGAGGTTATAGGAAAATTTGTTTATCAGAGTTCGCAGCGGAAGCTTAGTTGTGATTTTTGAGGTTAATAGGTTATTGAATTTTGAGGGTATAAGGATGCCTGATTCTTTTTTGAGGTTATAGGGAGGAAAACAATATTGATCAGAGGGCGCAGTGAAAGTATGGTTTGAATTTTTGAGGCCCCTATGATATTAATTTTTGAGGTTATTAGGAAGATGGGCATTTTGAGGTCATTGAAAGGCTAAATTTCGAGGACGAAATTTTATAAGGTGGGGAGACTGTAATATCCCGTATTTTTCTAAATAGTATTTTATTTGAGTTGGGTAATTAGACAACACAGGAAAGGGAAAAAAAAAAAAAAAGGGCCACTCGGTGCCTTGTGTGCAACGTGTAGGCTGGAAAAAAGGTTTGATAAGCAAAGTGTTAACCTAGTCATCTTATGGCTGTACACGTGGTATTCTAAATAACTAGTTCACTAGACTTTGGTTCAAATAGGGTTATTTGTAAGGAAAATCCTTAATGCTCTGGAGAAATAGAAAAAACGTGAGGGGCAGTAGGTTTGTGGCATGGCAAGTTCTTCACAGTAGTTTTTGTGAGAAATTCCACGGCGAGGTGATATTCAGGCATAATTTGAGGTACTGGGTAGTGTGCAATACATTCTTAGCTGAATCTCTTTGCAAAGAGTATTCTTTGATTTTCTCATATTTGTACTCATTTGATGTCTAAGCTTGTTGATTCAGTTATTGTCACTTCTTGTTTCGTGACAGAGAAAGTATTTGGCTAAAAGCCATGGAACAGATTGGTACATGTTTAAGCCCGCTGGGTTATAGAGTTATGAAAGATGTACGATTGACTGACCCACGGAGAGTCTAGTATGTTTATGGGGCCCATGTACCCAATACAGAGTTTTGACTTGGGTGGTGTTTGGCATGTTATCGAAATGAGCCGAGTATGAGGCCATAAATGAAAAGCGTTCAGAATGATCCTACTTGATTTGTTATTCTCGTTTATTGAGCATATTCTTATTGCTAGCCATGTTATTGTCCTCGTATTGCATATACTACCCGGACGTTTTATATTTTTCAGGTGCAGAGAAAATTAGTGAGGACCCGAGTTGGAGTATTTGAAGAATTAAGCCTTATAGAGATTGTTCAGAAAATCTGTATCATTTTGGAAGTTTTTAGGGCCCACCATGTATATTTGTTCTTGAGGACTTGTAATTACTAGACATGTATTATTTTTGAGGCAGTGTAAAAATTCGGGTCGTCACAGTTCTTAATTCACTTCTTCACTTTATGTTATTAAACATTATAAGATCAAGCCTCCCAAAATGCTTCGAATAGAAATTTAAACTGTTTCATGTAACTAGGCAATGTTGGGACTTTGGTGTGTATTTATAAAACATTGTGTTTGCCTCTTGTTTCACATTGCCTAGTTACAAAATTCCTTTCTATTTTAAACGACATTGCACACTAGTGGATTTGTGAATGAGGACCCAATGAGAGGTCTTACGCGCTTGGAAAAATGGGCCACGGCCCAAGGCAATTTGAAAAACTGATGATTCGGAAACCAGATAACTGAGTGCGCGTCATGAGTTATTATTTATCTTTTTTCATTTGTCACATACCTCGGTTTGGTTCACGAATAGATTGTTTTGGACGGATTGGTTGGTTTCGGCGATTTAGTTGATTTGCTGGGCAGTCAGATACCACAAGAGGTTTCTACGGCGGTCATTATTTTATCCTGCATAATTCTTTACAGTTACAAATAGAACAAATAATGTCTACATCCCACGACAACATCCTCATCTTGTAACTCATGATCGTGTTAAACGGCACATTTTCAACTTTTCTAGTAATAGTAGATTAGATGAGCTCTTATCGACAACACATAAAAGGGTCTAGCTAGTATATGGAGAAATTTCATTTGAATCAATAGATTAAAGTTCAAAAGCCTTCCCGAACATTACTTTAAAGCCTCTCCGAACATTACTTTTGCAGTGCAAATGTAGTTCTTGAAAAGCTTCTCCTTCATTTCAGTCGATGTACTTTCATCCAATTAAGCACCCAAAGAAGAGGTAAACTTGAATTAGTGTCTCCCATACCAAATAAATAAACTGCCAAATCAAAATCAATGTAAAGATTTGAGCTCTTAAAATCTTAATAAGTCATAAACAACCAAATGTCAACTGCTATCGAATTTAAACTTGGTTAGTTAACAGTCAGAACCGACTACAATGCAAGAAGAAGCCCAGAAAATGATCTGGCCCCTCATAATTGCGCAATCTAGTCATTTAACTTGTTTTATTGTGCTACTATTTTTAAATTCTTTTGTATATACATAAAAAAAAAATTTGCACGCTCAAATCTACCCAAATCGATTCGCTCAAACCACATCCAAATCGATCCGACTAAACAATACTCACAGATGGGCGGACGGATGGTAGATCGAAAAAAAGCGACAATCCGCCGAGATACATGTATCATTTAATTATGTGTTGTCAATTACAGGATACCCATCGAGATATGTATCTCATATCTTGAGATAAGTTTGTAGAAAGGGTAAGAGTTTCTATTATTTAGTTGGACAAGATTTTTGGAAAAAGGAAAAAATTAAAGACAAGAGCGGGGAAGGAGAGTATTTGTATTACACTTGAACTCAAATTTTTTTTTGGCTTTGTACAAAATGGTTAGAACATATCCTTTATTTATACTACCCCATGGAAAGATTCTAGTACAAAGATATTTTCATACAAGATAAAATTTAAGATAATTCTAGAATTACACATGTGGCTAACTAATTCTCACAAAAAACTCTAGAATATTTCACAATCTAGAGCTACATATTTTAAATTTCTAAAAACTAGATATTTATATCTTCTTCAGTATTATCTTCTATCTTTGGGTTTGGAGCTTTGTCAATTGGACTTGTTTGGACTTAATTTTCTTGTACCAAAATACTAAGTTTAGTTTATACTTCAACAACGTTAATCGTAATTAATATAAGTACAATTAAAAAGTAATACACCTAAGGCCATCCACAGTGGTATAATTAAAAAATGATAACCAAAATTTGACATATCAGCTTTTGATTATTCACTTAAGAGGTTGTTGTAGACACTTCATTCTAGACTGTCCAGATAACGTTATTTTTCCGATCTTTTATTTCCCCAATGATGATTATAGTCGAAAACAGTCTAAGGATGATGGTGTGTTTGAGCTTTGAGCGTCCCGAACCTCTTTCAAACCCATGTCAAACCCTTCAAACCAGAGCCAAAACGGCCCCAGCAAAAACGAACAGGCTTACGCCAGTACCTTGATGCCGTACGCCAGTCATGTGCCACGTGTCGGTCATCGAACGTTGACTCAGTTTTTACTGGCGCACGCCAGTCAATTCCAGTCAAATCAACTTTATTCAGCCACATGGACGAGACTTTTGTGCCACCTTGACATCAGCCACAGTAGCCCCTGATGATTATATCGTCCAGGCCCGTCTCCCTTCTCTCCTACACCCCCCATCAAGGCAAGTCCCATGCATTTAATGCATGGGAGGCTCCTTTCTTGACCCAACCAGCCAAACAAGGCCCTAAACCAGACTGATCTCAGTTTCTCTATCCCCTATAAATACCCCCCTTGCATTCATTTGCAAGAGGTTAGCTTCATTAAGAAGGAATAACTCTTTTCATCCCTCTTTTGCTCTCTATCTCTCTCATTCCATTGCAAGAGAAAGTAGGGCAACTCACCTGCATATACATTACTGATATCCAGGCACCATAAAAACACCCATCTTCAACCTTTGGGCTCAAAACTACCTTCAAACCTCAACACCGAAAGGTATACCACCTTTGTAGTCCTTTCTGGTTTCAGCCCCTGAGGGGAACCAGTAAGGCTTAGGCTAGTAAGTAATACTAGTCCTGGCCTTAAACTGGTAAAATACAACAATCGTAAGAGATGGGAAATGGCGCACGCCAGTACACCTATGCCGTACGCCAGTTATGGCAGTGCGAGCACTACTGGCGTGGGGATCATGGATCGTCATTTCTGTTATTTTACCTTTCTGTCAATCACCCTTGCATGCAAATAATCAGTTTACTGCTTTCTGTATATTCGGAGCTGCTTAGATGATGTTGTTTTTGCTTATCTCTATCTGTTCAAAAAGGCCTCTGGGATTCTTTTGGTCGTGTTCCAGAGCCCAGATGATGCAAAGCCAAGCACTGGATTAGGGTCAAACTAGCGCACGGTTGTCTACAACTGGCGTACGGCAGTTTTCCTCAGGATCCAGTGGCTGGCCCTTGCATCTTAGTTTAATTTTGGCCCATTTTCTGTCCCCACACTGTTTTTGGGGTATTTTGTTTTCTTTCGTGGCTTGAAGCCATTTCATCTGTCTGTAACTATGTGTATTCTGCTCTATTAACTGTGTGGTTTGCCCTGGGTGTGCGTTGGTCCCTTTCCAGAGCCCAAAGGGTTGCAAACAAAGACTGTGAAATCTGATAAGTGGAGTACGCCAATTGGGTTGTGGCGTGCGCAGGTCTTATCAGCATGCATTGGTTCGGCCAGTGCATGCTGGTACGGATCCTGCTCATGTCCTTTCAGGGCAGCGTGCTCCAACTTGTTCGGGTTGCTCGGTGTTTGTTCTCAATTTATATTTAGCATCGCAAGTAAATCATCCATAAACATTTTGTCACATAATTGCAACTTGTTACAGTTTTAACCCCCATTAACTGTTCCCCCACCCTAACTGGCTAGAAAAATGATCAAATGAGAGAAAAATGCAAATATTTTACAAAAATGCCCGAGTAGAGACCGATCTCCGGATTGGGCGAGAGGGGTGCCATAAAACCCTTCCCCTCTCGTAACATGGCTCCCGAACCTCAGATATCGAAGGTGACGACGGACCGGTCTACAAGCCTTCTTCAAAATCAAACAAACGTGGCAAACATTTTCGAGTTCGGTTCCTTGGGTGCTTTCACCGCTAAAACCCGAGTGGCGACTCTGAATCGAAGCGTTTCGTCGCGCTTTTCCGAAAAAAAAAGGGGCCGCGCCCAATTTTTGTAAACAAAAATTTCCGGGGGCACGTGCCCACAGTTGTTAAGTTTAACAATGTTAAGCTTCACAATAATCACTTCTAGTCCATAATCAAAATAAGGGTCCACTACAATTCACTCTCTCTCGTCATCTGTTTCCTGCTATTCACTTCCCTTCATTTATATTTATTTTTTTTGACAAAAATATATCAATTTTCTCTCTTAATTTTGGGAAAAAATCGGTGACTTTCTTCTCTCCTATTATGAATTTTTTTTGGGGAAAAAAATAGAAACTAGAAAAAAGAGTGAAATATCTTAATCCGGCGATGATGGGTTGAATTGTACGTGATCGAGAGATATGAACTTCACTATTTGAGGGAAAGAAAGATAAATAGTTTGTGGGTGGAATGAAGAAGATATAGAGTAGATGAAGAAGAGAAGGAAAAAATGCCAATTGAAACACGCATATATACAAATTTTGGAACTAGTTAACTTATGTGATGTGGACTCTACAAATTTTGATTATTGAAAAATGTTGCTAGTTTTGGTTATTCAAAGCAAAAAAATTGATAATTTCTATGGATGTTGCTAAGTTTGATTATACCATTGTGAGTCATCTTTTGCACCAACATTGTTAACTTTAAAAACAATTGGTTTTTAATTATACCAGCATGGATGGCCTAATAACAACGTCCTTAGAAATAATCAAATTTTTTGCTTTTGATAACCAAAACTGGCAACCTTTTTTAATAATCAAAATTTATAAACTTTTTTTTTCACGGAATTTATAGACTCCACACCACATAAGTTAACTATTTTCAAAATTTGTATACACGCGTGTTTCAATTGATATTTTTTTCTTTCTTCGCCTACTCTATATCTTCTTCGCTTCACTCACAAACTATTTCTCTTTTTTTTCCTCAAAAAGTGAAGCTCGTATCTCTCGGTCATTTATAATTCAACCCATCACCAGATTAAAGTATTTCACTCTTCTTTTCTGTTTCTATTTTTTTTTCCCAAAAAAATCATAATAAGAGGGAAGAAAGTCACCGATTTTTTCCCAAAATTAAGAGAGAGAATCAATATATTTTTGCAAAAAAAAAATGTAAATGGAGGTAAGTGAATGGTCGGAAACAAAGGGGGAGAGAGAGTGAAATTGTAGTGAACCTTTATTTTGATTATGGACTAGAAGTGTTCTTTGTAAACCTTAACATTATTAAGCTTAACAACTTTTTAAGTGAATAATCAAAAGTTGATATGTCAACTTTTGGTTATCCTTTTTATTATTATACCACTGTGGATGGCCTAATGGCTCTAAATTGTTCTAACTTCTGGTGTTCCACTTTCTGGAAAAAGAACTTTTGGAAAAAGAAAGTAATTTCGAACTCAAATATAATGAAAATGAAAAATATTTTTTCAAATTTTTTTTGCACCGTTTAAAAGATTTTAGTGAGATCTATCAAACAATATCCATATTGGTAGGAAAATTATTTGCGTAAATATATAATTTTTGAGCTTAAAATTGTCTTCTTCTTCAAAAAGTTACTTTTCCACAAAAATGGAACACCCTAGGTGGATTAATAAATGCGGTAGATAGGCACCACGATACCTTACCCAAACTGAAAACATTAAAATGCAACAATTTTTTCCATCTTCTCATTTCTCCAAAACCTTAGCTGTAAGCAAGCAGTAAACATTCATCGTGCTTTTTGAAAATGCAACTGAATCTTGCTTCGTATTTTTTTTGTTTATATAATGTTGCTGATAGAGAGATTTAAACCTCACATGAGTTTTGCATTACTCAATATGAAACATCCCCCCACATCATCCTATTCGAAGTTTCACTTAATTACCAAATTCCATGCATTTGATCCACGTATGTCATGGAAAATAATTTATCACGGGACGTTTGTACTTGGGCTTGTGCAATCTAACCCAATTACAACCCACTTAAATAAATGAGCAGATTTGGACAGATTTTAGATAGGCTGGGTAATTGGTTCGGGTTGAGATTACCACATCTAAAAATATATATCATGTTTTCATGCTACCTATTGGACCTTAATTTGTAGCATCTATACAAATACAACTTTGTTGCTACAGTTGAAGACATCCTTCTTGATTGAGGCTGAAAGCTCTAATTCCATGTACAGTAGCTTCTTTTGGCAAAGGCTTTTCAGCATCTTTTCGTTTTGTTTCTGTATATTAATAAGATAAGATAACTAGGATAGTTAATCTACCAGTTGTGTAGCTATACTCTTTTTCTTTTTTTTTTATAACTGAATGTCCAAATCAGCTTGCGCGCATCTCGTCATCTTGCAATTGTGTAGCTATATTTAGTTTGCAGTGAAGTTGTGAGTTCGATTTTCATTAAGAGGATGTTAATGTCGGAGAAATTTTTGGATAAAGAGTGGGTATCACATAGCCGTGCCCACGTGGTGCCCAAGCAACCCATCTAGGCAGTTCAAAAATGTGTTGGACAATCCAAATTGAAATTCTTTCTTTTCTCTCACCCCACCAATCTCTCTCATTTTTCTCTCTCCAAATCGGAGCTGTCCAAAACTAAAATGGATGGTCCGAATGTGCTATGATTACACCATTTGATGTACACTATAACCCACCCACCATTTGAAAATGAACTGTGCTACGGGTACAACAAGAGCTATACAGACAGCGTGTACAATAGGCTTTTGGGCCCGTTTTGGGTCCAACAAAGATAATCGGAATCGCTCATTTTGTTCAAAATAATTTTTTTAAGGTCCTTGCAAAAAATCAGCTCCATTCAATAACGTGAAGGGTATTTATGAAATGTCCATATTTGCTAAATTGGACGTTTTGTAAACGCCCTTAATGATATCGGATGGAGCTGATTTTTTATGAAGACCCCAAAAAAAATATTTTAAATAACATAAGCGGCTCTGATTATTTTTATTGAACCCAAAATGGGCTCAAAAGCGCGTTTTATGCACTGTGTACGGCATTTTCTGTACCAGTAGCATTTCATATAGAGGTGCAAATGCTGACAAAGAAAGTTACAGAGTAGAGAAGGGAAATACTAGGCAATAGAGAAAGAGACCTGCCCCCCACCCCCCCCCCCCGACGCACCCCCTCCCTCCGCCCCACCTCTCTTTTTTCGAATTACCCCCGCCTCTCTCTCTCTCATTTTTTTTTCTTTCTACTGTTTGCTTCTTTTCTTTTCCAATTTATTTTTTCATTTTATTTTCTTTTTTTTTTTCGGTTTGAATTTTTTTCTCTTTAATAATAGGTTTAAGTCTAATTCTAGACTTTATAAAATAATTAAGAGAAAAAAAATATTTCAATTAATTATGTTTATCTGACTGTTTTATTTTTATTTTTTTGTCAGGAGGAGTAGCAATTTACATAGAGAAAGGGTACAAGACTTGTATATTTACAACTGGTAAGAATGGACGTTTGATTTGATTTGGTGTTTTGGTTTTACGTGACACTTTCACCCGAATCAAATAAAGCGAGTGCAATAATTCTAGTGACACACCGAAACTCATACCCAAATACACACTCATAATCATATGAGTGGTAGGCTCCATACATACACTAGAGTATGTAGTGTGTGTGGGACCCACCACTCATGTGAGTCGTAGGTGTGTGTTTGGATATGAGTTTTGGGTGTAGTACTAGCACCACTCAAAACGAGTAAGTGAATGTTTCTTTGCCTCGTCATAAAATATTTCATGGTAGCTTCTTCTTCTTTTTTCAAACGGAAAATCCTGCATTAAATAAAAACGAATGTCAATTGCCCGATAAACGGCATACAAAGATCATAGAACGACAAAAAGGCTACACAGCATAAAATGAAGCTTCACACCTTAACGTAAATTAATCTTTCTTTTCCTCAACATAAAATATTGGGAAAATACCTTTTCTATTTACACTTTTATTTTGTCTTTATTCACGTGAAATTTTTAAAGTACACTTTTATTTCTGTGAATGCAGTAAAAAAAAAGATAAAAATGAAAGTATGAAAATAATTTGGAGAGTGATCTTCACAATCCCCAAATCATCTTTGAGAGGGCCCCAAAAGTTAACAAGAGTGCGAAAATCATTCCCGCATCAATTTGAGGAGTACGAGAACTATTTTATTGTAGAAGACCTTGACTACTGATTTAAAAAATAAAAAAAATAAAAACTTGACTTATCCCGAGGTAGGCGACTCCTGTCAAGTGGGACCCACCCCAATTAAGGTAAAGCGAATCGAAAAAATAGTTGGCCGAATAAAGCAAACCGAAAAAAGAGTCGGCCGAATAAAGGTAGTAATTTACGTGAGTTGCCCAACTACTGTGTTTAACAAATGTACATGCATTAACAAAGCTTTGATTTTCCTTCTGGGAGAAATTTTTCAGTGCGGAGCGGGCACCGGCCACGTGGTGCCGAGCACGCATCTCGGCTATCCAAACGTGTTTTGGTGGCTCAAATCTGTTTGGACTTGAGGGGATGTTTTGGTAATTTTACACTCTAAATTTAACCAAACAGATTTGGAACGTCTAAAACACGTTTGGACGACTGAGATGGTGCTCTGCACCACGTGACTGGTGCCCCCGGCACTGAAAAACTTCTCTCCTTCTGGTGGCACTCTTTTGGTGTCATTTCTCATTTTAAGAGTTCAAGTCATGGTACTCACATTTAAATTTAAAAATGTACATGCATTGTAAAAAACAAAAAACAAATGTACATGTGAGATCGGTCTGAGGAGAAGTTTCTGATCTTATTATTAGTATTTCTATTATATAAACGTGCACTAGCTTCGATTTATGTGCCTATTCCTATTCTTATACTAGTACTAGTGTAATTTCAGGTGCTTTGCACGGTGTTATGTGCTTATTGGTGTAATTGTTCATGTATGTAAGATAATTTAAATTAAGATTTAGTTATGGGAATAAAGAAGTCGTACGAGTAAGTAATTGAATTGCCGAGCAAAAAAAAAACAAGTAATTGAATGAAAGTTCATTTTTACAAAAAAAGAAAAGAAAAGAAGATAGTATTTTATAAGTAATGCGAAAGGAGTTTCTGAACAGAAAAAATAACATAAAGAACACTACTTTGGAGTACCAAAATATTTTTAATTTTGTGGACTCAAATAATTAATTAAGGCTATAGTAATTTCATAGATCATGCAAGGAATTTAATTCAACATATGCACTATAACTGAAAAGAGTCACAAATAGCTCAACCTTGTTAAAAAAGGATTATAAGGAACGGTATTTTTGATTCCATCAAGACAAATTAAACATTGCATAAACATAGATCAAAAAAATAGGTATTTGGATTAAAATATAAATTCTTTCTCAAACAATAGCAACAATAATCAAGATAATGTCATGGATTAGATTCTAAAATTGTGCGAATAATGAGGCTTTTTCGTCCGTGTATATTGAAAAATAACTGTAAAACCTTGCCGCAAGAGAGCCTTTCTCCAAATATCATACAAAATTAGAGCTCAATTTGCTGAGAGTACATAACAAACTATCATGCCGAAAAAGACAGAATCCTAAAAGTAAAACAATTAGAAAATTCCAGAAAGAAGAGACCACTCAAAATATTTACGATTTGAAATTCTAACAAAATCATAGTCTAGGGTTATGAAATTTAAGAGAATCTAACCAGGTAGTTGCGTCTTTCCTCGTGTGTAAAATCGATGCGTCTATCTTCGTTTGAATTGTAGAGGGATCGATGAAAAAGAGATCGGGGGAGATCTAGGAGACAAAGAGAGAGGGAAAGAGAGAGAGCAAGAGAGAATGATTTCTTTCTTTCTAATGGTTAGATTTAGAAAATGTATAAAGCTTTTTTTTCTTAACAAAGCAAAGAGGCGCCTAAAATACCTAAAATACTCATGAGAAGCCTTTTGTTATTGACTAAGCAAAGTAGGACCTAAAATACTCCCGAAAAGATTTTTCTCCTTTACCTCAAAAGAAGACTTTAAATACCTAAAATACCCTTGAAAAAGTTTTTTCTTCTTGACTTAGCAAAGTAGGACCTAAAATACTCCCAAAAAGCCTTTTTTCTTCACTAAGCAAATGAGGACCCAAAATACCTAAAATACCTTCGAAAAGTCTTTTCTTCTTGACTAAGCAAAGTAGGACCTAAAATAATCTTAACTCAAGACATCAAAAAGAAATTTGAAAGACGAAATCTACAAGGGTAATTTTGTCTTTTAACATGGTAGCTTGGCTTGTCTTAAATTAGGGGAAAGAAAGATTTTTTTTTTTTTGTACCTATAAAAAACAATTTCCCTTAAATTAGGGAAAAGAAAGATTTTATTGTACTTCATTTTCTTCTTTACTAAGCAAAAGACCTAATACTGAAATGCCTAAAATACCCCAATATCTTAACTCCACCATTGACAAACTACAAGGACAAACCGGTAATTTCACAGTGTGGCTTAGCTTGCCATCCTATGTTCTTTTAGATCTTCCAAAGGCAAAATGACGACCATATCCTTCAACTCAAACTACAAGGGTAATCCTACCAGGGATAATTTGGTATTTTGAAGGTGTGCCTTGGCTTACCATCCTATCTTCTTTTATTACAAGTGTATTGATAAGTAAAAATGGTCAATCAGGTATTATTATGAGTGACCTTTTGGGACTTCGTCTCATTTTAAAATGTTTAAATCTTTTGATTTATGAAATTTTATGTGATTTTAAAAAAAATTAATAGAATTAATTAAAATCTATCAAACAATATCTATATTACATATTTTTTAATATTCATATTAAAATATATAAGTAATTGAAAATGACACACTTTTCCAAAAAGATCACTTCATTTTGGAACGAAAGGAGTACTTATGTTCCTCTTTTTCAGCCTCAGAATTTTAACTTGGTATTGGTCTGTTCTTTTTGAATTCGAACTCCCTAAGCGAAATGCCCCACGGTGATGCTAATTTTCCGAGATCAGCCCCACGGACCTCGCATTGTTTGGACAGAATTGCCCTTGTCAAGTATCCCAAGTTAAGACCAATGAGTTAGTTTAGTGGTTGTGGCTCTTCCTTACTAGATAAAGTGCATGAATTCGAGTCTTATTGCTACGAATTGGAGCAACCATCCCTTATCACTTCCTATCAATTGAAAAAACAAACAAAATATATATATCACAAGTTCCAACCTCTAAAAAAGAAGTTACCAACTCCATTCAATTTAGCTACTCAATTTTTCCAAAATTTAGAAGTTGGTCGATGTAGTTCATGATTATGGAAGAAGATTACATTAATCGATTCACTGTTTGAGTAACTATATACTTTATCTTAAATTTGTGCAAGAACCTTTTTTAAATTTGAAATTTTATAAACATTTGAATCAAAAGCACATCGCCACTCACCGGTCCATCTAATTATGATACATGCTCTCGTGTCAAACAACCAAACTCTTTGGAGACAACTACAAGTGTTGTTTTGTATTGAGTTTGTCAAGCCTGATTTAGTTTGATATGTAATTCTAGTTGGGTTTAACCTGCATTAACGGGGACAATACCCCTAAAACTTAGGACGAGGACATTTCGATAATTGGTTATGTAAACCCTAGGGAATGACTTCGTGCAATATACAACCCAAGTAACTTGGAATTGGGGAATGGTGCTGTGCAGAGCACCATGCTGCGCACTTTCGAGCCATCGGATCGTGCATCCGACGGCTCGGGTCTCATCTCAACAATGAACGGCTCTCGATCGTTGGTTATTGAGATGAGATCTGAGCTGTCGGATACACGATCCGACAGCTCAGAAGTGCACATCACGGTCACTGCACAACATCAAACTGAAGTCCAGTAACTTATAGTCAATTCCTCATTCAATGCATGCTGGAAATTGATGTGAGTTTCCGACGGCTCAAAAGTGCACAACACGATCACTGCACAGCACCAATCTGAAGTCCAGTAACTTATAGTCAACTCCTCATTCAATGCATGCTGGAAATTGATGAGAGTTTGGAATGTACTTAAACTACACAATTAGAGAATCAAGCAAAAACCATTGTATTTTTTTTTTCTAATTATACTTTGCGTTTTATGTGTTTGTTGATTTAGCCGAATTCTTAATAGTTTGAAATTCAAATTTGTTAATGACTATAATCTGTAGAATTTTCCTTGCATTATTGATGCTTTGAATTTTGAAGAAAGAAGTAAGATAATGAGCATAAAAATTGAGTCTAAGTCCCTAGCCCTACTATACCAGATGTTTTTTGGTGTTGATTAAGGGAGCATGGTCCTACAACATAACATTCCTTGAATTTCTTAATTTTTTGAGGTATAGAGAGGCCGCTAATATATAGTAAGCCTTTCTAAGAATAGTCACTTTGTGCAAACATTGCCAATAAGATTATACAGTAGTTGTCTCTAGCCCTCCCACACTCATATCCCCATCGAAAGGGTATTACATGGGTATTGCTATTACAAGAAGTTTGTTCACAAATATGTTTTAAACAAATCTTGCACATGTGGTTTTTGTGGGGCCCACCTCGAGTCCAAAAAAATTAATACGAGCTACTTATTTTTTTAAAAATATTTTTTAAAGAATTTTTGTAAAAAATCAATTCAATCGAATATAGATAGGTGCGTTTTCAGAATTGGTAGGTGCGAAATCAGTCAATTTCACCATAGTATTTGCCTTTGCTACAATTCTCACTCACTCTGAGTGAGTTACTGCAACATATTTATAAAGTGGTGAGATAGATAACTCATACTCCCTCTGTTCCATTTTAAATATTCCATACGAAAATTTGTGCATTTTTAAATTTTAAAAAATATTTTTTTATATGTTGTTTATTAGATTTTTTTACACCAAATTAAAATACACAATGAGTACTTTAATTTGGTATAAAAAAAATAATATATAAAAAAATGTTTTTTTGGACTTTGAAGGGAGTACAAACCTTTTTGTTCAATGAAATGAATCTTTGTCTTGTCTAGAAGCAATATATACTAGATCGATGGAATTCGTACTGATGGGGTATCAACAGGCATGCGGGGTCCACTTCGGATCTCGCACGGATGATTTAAGCAGTTTAATAATTTTAAAAAAAAATTGAGTAGGACCGCGAGAAATTAGCTCAATCCAATCTATGTAGATGCTCGACCAATCTTTCATTTTTTTATTCAGATATCAGGATTGTTTTTTTTAATTACTAAACGACTCAGATGAATTCCATTGGTCCTCTTAGGATTACCCGCGTAGAATATAACATTTTAAAAATGACCTCCAATAAATCATATATTCTCTCCGTCCCAAATAGGATAACAATTTTTTATATTTGTGTCAATTTCAATTTCTTATATCTTTCAATTTGAATCTCAAAAAATATGCAACATGGATCTTGTTTGATAGTTATCGATTAGTCTTATTATACAAAGTTTTCAAACTCGCGAGAAATATTATAGATTGAAAGATATAAGCAATTAAATTGGCACAAATTTCAAAAATTATCATCCTTTTTGTGATGGAGGGAGTACTACTTTAAGCTTCGTACGGAAGATTTTAAAAAAAAAATTCTCTTATAACTTGGGATTTTCAGAACTAGTACATCTTTTTTCTCTTAAATCATTTATAATAATCACTCTATATCTCTCTCCACTTATTGGCTCCGTTCCGCTAAAATTCTTATTCTTTAAGTATTTATTTTTGCTTATGAGAAAGATCATTCTCTCACAATACATCACCTTTAATTCAAAACTTATTTTAATTAGTGGAACACACCCTTAGTAAAAAATAAAAATAAAAACTCCCTCAAAATATTTACCAAACCACCTCTTGTTTTACTTGTAATGGAAATATTCAATACTCGTGGAGTACACTCTCTCCTTTCATACAACACGCGGAGACTCCAAGATTATACTCGTTCCTCTCACATAACATGTGGGACCAATATGTTATGCGAGGAAGGGAGTATACTCCCAGAGTACTGAATAATTACCCTTCGTAATGATTGGTTGAACAGTAAATGAAGTTTATCCCACATCGATTAATTATTTTCTCAAAAAATAGTATATGGGTTTGGACCGTCTCTCTACTCTTTACCAATTGATTTTGAGTTGAATGTTTTGACATGATATTAGAGCTAGAGTTAGAGTTTTGGAGAATTTATTCCCTCTTGTCTATGCCTTAAGTGCACTGTTGTTTGTTATGATCCAAGTATTATGAATCATTTGTTACCTCTCCACATGTGAGTTGGGGGTCGCATGTGCGGGGAATGGATCCAAAATACTACATCAACCCAATGCAACCCATTATGGCCAAGTTATATATGTTCCGATCAAGACACTTAGTGATATTCGATCGAGCTAATTTTTATCGTGCACTTGTTGTACTCGACGAATCTAAAAAGTAAATATTTTCGATCATCGGAGCTGACCATGATCGTGGGGAATAACACGGTGCGCAGCAGGCCCTGTTCTCCTAAAAAATCAATACTTATAGTATCCATAATGCTGTAATCAAAAGTAAAAGATTTTTAAATTTAACAATGTTGATGCAAAACATGACTCATAATGCTAGAATCAAATTTAATAACCTCCTTAGAAATAATCAAATTTTGGGCTTTGGATAACAAAAATTAGCAACTTTTTTACAATAACCAAATTTAATAGACCCTATATATTCTCAATCAAATACATCAATTATTATACAAAAATATTCTATCTCTTTTCCCTTTCTCTCTCTCTTTCTTTTCGAACAATATTTTCGAAAAAAAAATATTTTACTACAAAGTTGTTTTCTTAGAAAATAGTTTTTTTCCAAAATAAAATTTCAAAAACTATTTTCTATTTCTAGTAAATAGTTTTTATTAGTTTTAAAACTATTTTTGGAAAAACAATTTTCTACTATTCACAGTTTCTAGTTTTTTTTTTTGTGGTTTGAAAAGATGACGTGATAAGTTTTGGTTATGCAATTTTGATTATGCAATTGTAGACATCTATATTGCTAACTTAAACAATATCTTAAATGAATAATAAAAAACTAATGTGACAACTTTTGGTTATCAAATTTTGATTATAGTATTGTGAATACCCTTATATGTAATTTGCAAACTTAAAAATAACGCCTTTGTTTGGTTTCCATGTTTGAGTATATTAGTTGAAATAGGAAGGGCTGTAGTGCACCCGCTACATTATACCGTGTAGTGCGACCGATCCATCCGTCTATCTTGGCACAGACGGCTCGGATTTAATCCAAACTCTTACAAATTCTAGTCGTCCATTATTCGTATAAAAATTCGAGCGCGGATCAGCCGCACTACACGTGTAATGTGGGGGTACATTATAATACCCTGAGTCCATTTTAGTTTTGGTAGTGGGTAAAGAGAGAAATATGGTAATGTTTTTTTTTTCCAAATAGGGTAATGATTGGAAAGAGGAGTAATGAGTAGAGAGAGGAATGAAAATAATAATTGAAAAAAAGAGTAATAATTGAAGAGAGAAATAATGTAATAATTAAAAAGTAAAAACAAAACAAAGTTAAATTTGAAAACGAACAAAATGAATGTATTTACGAAAATAATTTTTAAATTCTTTTACACCTCTCAAAAGATTTTATTGAAATCTATTAAACAAAATTTATATTACAAAAAAAAAATATTTCAGTAAGTGCGTTATTTTTAAGCTTAAAAATTATAAATAATTAACCCTCCCCGGAATGAAAATTGGAAAAGTTCCAATGGCGGTTAAGAAAACCCAGTGGCACCCCTCGTAATATTCGGTACAATTTCGAAATTCTTCCGCAGCTATCCTTTTCACACACAGAATCATGGTCCCTTTGTCCGGGCCCACTCCCCACTCAAGTAAATTCCCCTGTTTTTTCAATAAACTTTCCTCTTGGGTCGCACGTTCTTGTTCTTCCCCCACCCCAATCCCCACTCCCCCACGCGCTTGCGTTCTTTTCCTTCCCAACCTGCTTAAAGTTGCAGTATACACTCCTCCCCACCCCCTCAATCACTCTCTCTCTCTACTCGCTCTCTCTCTCTCTCTCTCTCCGCTGCTTTTTACTCTCTCTGCTAGGGTTTGTCCTCTCACTCACACCGCTGTATTCTCTTCCAACTTCACAAAATCTCTCCTCAATGCTCCACATTTTACTGCTTTCTGAACTCTCTTTACTTCACTCATTGCACTGCAGATGCTAGATTCATCAGTATCTACCTACCTTTCTTCACCGGCAGGTACTCTTTCTTTACTCTCTCTCTCTCTCTCTACTTTATCTCTCCTCATTCTCACTTTTTCGATTTTCCCCTGTTTACGTTCAAATTTTGCTTGGTAACAGTTGTGGTTTGTTGTAATGGTTAGGGATTTGTACTGGATTTTGAGATACTGAGGAGACTAATTTAAAAAATGTCGTCGAGGGGAGGGGGGTCCGACCAGCCGCCGCCGCAGCGGCGGATCATGCGGACGCAGACGGCCGGTAATCTCGGAGAGTCGATTTTCGACAGCGAGGTTGTGCCGTCTTCGCTCGTGGAGATTGCTCCTATTCTTCGCGTCGCCAATGAAGTCGAGAAAGCCAATCCGAGGGTCGCTTATTTATGTAAGGTTTTTACTCCTGCTGTGTTTTGTTTTATGCATTGTGTAAGAATTGGACAATGGTGATTAGGAAGCGTTTTTTTTACGTGTTTTACTTGCTTTTACGAGTAAAAACTATGAACAGTGTGTTTGGGTAGCGATGATGGGGTGGCTTCGGCTGTTGTTTCTTAACATGGTTATTGCGGTTCCTGCAAGGAATTCTGATGCCTTTGGCTCGATGCACTAATCTATAGTGGGCAGATTAGTGGTTCCTTCGACGAGGGGAGAAATGCTAACCTGTAATTATAAGGGACTCAAAAGTCTCATTGGGCTGGGACCTTTGATCTTTTATAGAAAAAGAATGTCGCCCGGGTAGGTGCTGTAGTTCAAAGAGGTTTTTTTTTTTTTTTTTTTGTAAGTTGGGCCATGGCTAATTCTACAATAAAATTAACAATAAGTGGAGCACAGCACTGTGTTTGGTCGACAACATAGCATCTCTAATATTTTATATTTAGGTCTCCCATATATTTACAATATCATGGTTATACAGTTCTATATTCCATGTATTGTTGCTATGTTATTTAGAAGTTTCAAATTTGTCCCTCATTTGCTACACGTAGGTTTCAATTTTAGTAGCTATATTGTTCTCCACAGTTGAGTTATATAGTCCCAAAGTGGTAAACTGAAGCACTAATTGCTCTTATCTCAAACCTGGAAATGTGTGCTGAATCAATTCAGCTCTTCATATGTGATTTGAACTTAACCAAAGTTCCTTAAGGAGGTTAACCCTTGTAGTTTATTATTATTATTATTATAAATCTTATGCATTATTTTCACAATATGTGCTCTCCAATGCTATGGTTGACATGGTGGTTCGGGATGTAGGTCGATTCTATGCTTTTGAGAAAGCCCATCGATTGGATCCCACTTCCAGTGGACGTGGTGTTCGCCAATTTAAAACTGCACTTCTTCAACGCTTGGAAAAGGTAACCATTTACAGTTCCTGTATCTTGAATAACTTTGTAGCGACATTATAATGTTAAATGTGTATGAAAAATGCTTGACATGCGGTTATATTTTGGATGATCTGTCACCTCATGTTACAGTGATGAATTTCATTTGGAGGGGTGTCTTAAATATGTCCTACACTTTTCTAGTTGCGTGAATTATTCTATAGGATTTATCTTTCGGTCTCCTTTTGGCGTGCCTACACTGTGGCCTAACGTCTCCATGTCGGACACGTATACATGAGGCAGTTGTGCTTCTTATCTCCTACTTACAGACCCAACCTTATTTATACAAGCCTCCGATGTGGGATGAGGTCATTACAACTTATTTGTGGCTAGCGCCTAGTGGTGTTGAAATTTGTTACCATCTTCATTTTTCAAAGTATTCGTCGATTTGATTGTCCATCGTAAATCTTATTAATGACAAGATGGATTGCCTGTCTGCAAGCAAAGATTTAGATAATAAAACTCGGTTACCCATTGCTAGGAACTCAAATCCATCTTATGAAAGCTTTTTTTGCTCATCTTCCCTGGGTGAGGGGTCGTAGTTAGGACATTCCAATCCATCTTACTGACATCCGTCCTTCAAATCTTGCGCCGAGTGTTTCTGTTGTTGCTTATAATGTCTAAATTATTGTCTTCCTATTTGTTGAAGTTCTTTCTATAACTTGCATCAGGAGAATGAACCTACTTTCATGGGAAGAGTTAAAAAAAGTGATGCACGTGAGATGCAGAGCTTTTATCAACACTACTACAAAAAATATATTCAAGCTTTGCAAAATGCTGCTGATAAAGCTGATCGGTGAGTCTTGTGAGGGATATGAGTCAACTTAAGCCAGCATACTCAGCACTTGCTATACCAGTTGTTTGTTTATTTGCCTGTCAGTGCACAGCTCACCAAGGCGTACCAAACTGCTAATGTTCTCTTTGAGGTTCTGAAGGCTGTCAATCAGACACAAGCTGTCGAAGTTGATCGTGAGGTGACACTAAATGCCATTTTAACTTTTCATCTGATGTATTGCTTAATGAAGGAATTTTTTTATGTGGGTTTCTCGTAAATTCAAAGCTTAAACGGCAAACTTAGAATTGTGAGTGTGTAGGGGGTGTTCTCCACTTATTACTTGGCCTAATGATTGACTTCCACAGATATTGGAAACTCATGATAAAGTTGCAGAGAAGACTCAGATATACGTCCCTTATAATATTCTTCCTCTTGATCCGGATAGTGCAAATCAGGCAATTATGAGATATCCAGAGGTTTGTTGCCTAACCTGGAGGGTTGTTGACTCAGGGTTTTTTTAGCCCCACTTTCCTTTAACCTTCTCCTAAACGTATTTGAATTACTATGGTTGGTTGTATGATTGCAGATTCAGGCTGCTCTTGTAGCTCTTCGCAACACCAGGGGTCTTCCTTGGCCTAGGGACTACAAGAAGAAACAAGAGGAGGATATTCTAGACTGGCTACAAGCCATGTTTGGTTTTCAGGTGACAGATAACATTTGTTTGTCTATGAATTTAGATCTTGTACAATTGTGTTTGCGAAATGCTACTTGAATGTGAAGAGGAACAAATTGTAGTTATTTCTCTGTGTTCAAGGAATTTGATTCTGTGAATTAATTGATTTGCAGAAGGATAATGTGGCAAATCAAAGGGAGCATCTCATTTTATTACTTGCAAATGTACACATTCGGCAGTTCCCAAAGCCTGATCAACAACCCAAGGTTTGTTTTCTGAATCATTTTGTTCATTGCGGGTATATGTCATACAATCATCACCTTTACAAGTATCAAATACTCTACTTCTAGCTTTCCTCCGACACCACCCATATTCCATCAAATAACAGATGACATGGCTACCTTTGTCTATCTGTATAGAGGCTTCTGCTTCATCACCTGACACCACTGCCAGTGCCAGGTTCATGTTGCTACCTCTGCATCGGCCCATGAAACTCATCACTATTGTCTTAGATATTACGTTTGTCTATTTTCTGCCATCACTATTTTTTCAGAACACATTTCGAAGTGGAATTTAAATTCATCACTCGTAATTTTGATGGGCGTTCCCTTTTCACTCATGATTTTCTGCCAAAGGTGTCGAATTAGCTTACCATCTCTCCCGTAAGTTTGTTTGCGTATGTATGTGAACAAAAGTGATTAATGTTGTTAGGGAGGTGTCATGTGTATTTATGATCAGACATCAATGATGTCCCATGACACCTCTTGGAGATAATTATTTGCAGACTGGGGTTCTTCTAAAATCTAAAAACGAGTTAGAGGACCAGATCGCAATTATGAGGGGCCAGATCATTTTTAGGGCTTCTTCCTGTGTTGTAATCAGTTCTGAGTTCCGTATGCAAAGCATCATGTAAAAGTCCCCTTCTAAGTGTTAAGTAACAAAGTTCAAATTTGAAAGTGGTTGATTTTGGTTGTTTACAACTTATTAAGATTTTAAGAGCTGGAGTTTTTGTCTGACGGAGTCTTTACATTTATTTGGTAGTTTTTTTTTTTGTATGGGAGACGCTCATTCAAGTTTACTTCTTCTTTGTGCTTAGTTGGACGAACGTGCATTGAATGAAGTGATGAAGAAACTTTTCAAGAGCTACAAAAAATGGTGCAAGTACTTGGACCGCAAAAGTAGTCTTTGGTGAGGCTTTTGAACTTAGTCTGGTGTTTAAAATGAAATTTCTCCAGATACTATCTACACCCTTTTTTGTGTTGTCGAGGAGAGTTGCTCTAATCAATATTGCTAGAGAAGTTGACAATGTGTTGTCCAACATGTTCATGAGTTATAGGATGTTGTGGTGGGATGTCATGCAGACATGAGCTGTTTTATTCGTAACTGAAAGAGAATTATGCAAGGATAAAACAATGTTAGCCATAGAAATCTCTGTGGTATCTGACTTGACGTGTCTTGATTGAAATGAAATTTCTCAGATACTATCTACACCCTTTTTTGTGTTGTCGAGGAGAGCTGCTCTAATCAGTATTGCTAGAGAAGTTGACAATGTGTTGTCCAACATGTTCATGAGTTATAGGATGTTGTGGTGAGATGTCATGTAGACATGAGCTGTTTTATTCGTAACTGAAAGAGAATTATGCAAGGATAAAACAATGTTAGCCATAGAAATCTCTGTGGTATCCGACATGACGTGTCTTAACATGCGAGCTGTGTTTCTTCTATCTTTTAAGAGAGTCTATTGTCTATGCTTGTTTGTAGAAGAGTTTTCAAGCATACTCTATCTTTCATCACAAGTGTATCATTTTAATTCTGTGCTGTCAACTGCAGGTTACCTACCATACAACAGGAAGTGCAGCAACGTAAATTACTATATATGGGCCTATATCTTCTTATATGGGGTGAAGCTGCAAATCTAAGATTCATGCCAGAATGCCTTTGCTATATTTATCATCACGTATGCTTTAAAATGTTTCTTTCTTTGTTAGATAGATACTCTTTGATTTATTTGCGGCTTTACAGTTTCTACTCAGGCTTCATTTTGTTATTATTAAATCATCCAACTCAAAACCAATTGCATGTGATGATTAATCAATGTGGTAGAATTAATCTGTGGATCCAATGGATCACTACAAAACAAATTATAGATGACACAAACAAAGGGGTGGAATAAATGTGGAGAGGTTTTCCAAAAGCAACCCCATCTCTGATTCCATGTTAAAGTACTCAATTAAAACCAATTGGCAATGAGTGGAAGGGCACCTAGGCTTATATACTAGGCTTTGAGGTGATAATAATGTTATTAAAAAATTAAACTATGACATGATAAAATGGATGGAAGGAAAGAGTCTTTAAAGATTTACCAGAAAATAAGACAGTGGTATTCAAATGGCATGAGAGTGGTTTAAGTTCAAACAAGAGTTGTAGTTGTGTGGGTTGAGGTCTGTTTGAGTAGATCTTCTCGATGGACCCATTTAAGAGAAGATTCATTGGAGTAGAAGGATAAAGTGAGAGTCTGAGGATGTCTCTCTAATCTGATCATTCCTATGCATTGAAAAAACTAAATAAAAACTTTGTTTGTTGATTTAAAAGAACTGTTTGAGTAATAGTCATTGACATGGTGCTGGAGTCTGAAAATCTTGATTTTGAATTTGAACTCTTCCTTTTAGCCAAGCTTGGCATCCTCGTGGTAGTGAACTTGGCTGCCCAAGATGGAAAGGGGGTGGGGGTGGATGGTGATAATTTATACGTTAAGGACCATTTGGCATGTTGGTTAGGTTGCGCATGGTATGTTTTTATATGTTAGTTGGACAGATCATGACAGGTATGGGTAAACATTAGAGTTCAATATCTAGTTATATTAGTTTACGAACACCCTTAACCTAGTATTATGCAAGGAGAAATATCCCACATCTATTTTCAGCTGGGCTAATGTTTAGCATGGTTACTGTTACAGCTTGTCCCACATTGGTGAATAATCACCTCCAAAACTAATATGAGCTTGGGCGGCCTCTCCACTCATTGTCAACTGGTCTTGAGTTGGATGCTTTAACATAGTATCAGAGCTAGGCTTTCAGAGGCTTTTGGACAAAACTCTATGTTGTTCTTGGTTGGTTGCCCATTTGTTGTTGATGGTTGATCGTTGTTGTATGTCTTCAAAAGTTAGAATCGTTTGTTTACCTCACCACGTGCGAATCCGGGGTCACACATGCGGGGAGTGTTCGAGCTTGTCCTACATTGGTTAATAATCCCCTCCAAAACTAGTATATGAGCCTGGGCGGCCTCTCCACTCATTGCTTGTTTCACATTGGTTAATAATCACCTCCAAAACTAGTCTTGAGTTGGATGCTTTGGCAGTTACAATCATAGCGAGAGTTTGTGAAAAAATAGATATTGTAGGTTGCGTGTCTGTGGGTCTCACTCCTCTGCCTACCTGTGGCAGTTACTACACAGAGAGTTGTAGGGTTTTTATTGCCAAGGTTTCCAAGAGTGAAGTCTACACTAGTATCCCTATCTGGGTATCTCCTAAGAATAAATTCACTTCTGGATCTATCAACTTTCCTATGTATCCTTTCTACTGTAGCTAGTGCATGAAGGTGTGGTTCAGGTAGTTAGTCTGTAATATGAAATAGATTGTCGTACTTTTGATGTTGAAGTTTAAAAGGTTATACATATTTGTGCACCTCTTGTCTTTTGGCAAAAGAAGTTGATTTTAAAGCAGCTATTAGGCATTGATCTCAACCTTCCTTTGTGGACAGAGTCAAATCAAGAAATCTAAAATAGCATTAACTAGTCCTTACTTTTTTGGACCCGTCTTTGATCTTACATGGTTTTTTTGCTTCCATGGATCAAGAGACAATTTCTTCTTTAGTAGAGTGGTAGGTAGTGACAAATGATAGTAAGCAATGAACACATGATGCTGAACATATGTTGTTGGTTCTCGTGTTTGTTTCTTCTTATTTTAGATGGCATTTGAATTGTATGGAATGCTCGCTGGCAATGTCAGTCCCATGACGGGAGAGAATGTTAAGCCTGCCTACGGAGGTGAAGATGAGGCTTTCTTGAGGAAAGTTGTTACTCCTATTTACGAAGTGATTGCACAGGTATTGCAAGCCTTGGTTTTCAAATCTCTTCCGAGTTTGGGTTTTGTCTTTGTGCCGATGTCTATAATCTTATTTGCTGACTTCTATCGCATTATTTTTACTTGGACTCTAAAAGGAAGCTGCAAGGAGCAGAAAAGGGATATCAAAGCATTCGCAGTGGAGGAACTATGATGATTTGAATGAATACTTTTGGTAATTCTTTTTGTGGGACTCAGCTTTTGCTTGATTTTATCTCTGTAAATACTAACTTGACCTTTTAAAATTACAGGTCGGTTGACTGCTTTCGATTAGGTTGGCCAATGAGAGCTGATGCTGATTTTTTCTGTCCTCTTATAGATGAACATCATGTTGAGAAAACTAATGGGGTATGCTTTAGTTGGAAATATTTTTGCTACGATTTTCATTTTCCAGTCCCATATTTGTACATTAGGGCCTCGTTTGATAACTGTGATAGACAGGGTGGGCTTCGTAATAAGATGAGATTGGGATAGGATTCGTAATGAGATGGGATTAATGTGAGGTTGTTAAATCACCCTCTCATGTTTGTTTTGCACGGGATTAGACGATGGGATTATTAATACTATGTTTGTTTAGGTCTGGATGGGATAGGATTACACCATAATTTCCCTTTATACCCTTAAACCATAAGAATAAAATTAAAAATTTATTGTAAGGTTAAATAAATAAAAAGTATGCAAATATTTTGTTTGCTAAAAAATTATATGTACAAGAAATCATCATCCACCAAGTAATTCAGGAGAATAACCGTTCCACTGGGGCAATGAGAGGTAATTTTTTTTTTTTTGTTACTTCCAAAATTGAGAGGTATGCTTCGGCTTCTCCTATCAATGAAACAAAAAAGTCAACTTTTTCCGTTGAAGTACACACATAGGATTGTTTCTTTTTCTGTTTAAAAAAACTGAGAGGTGTGTTGGGGGTTATTGTGGGGAATAATAGAAATTACCTTGGGCAATGAGGTAATTTTGGACTACAAGCTTGGGCCCTGGTGGGAGAAGGTATTAGTAATCCAACACAATGGTAGGATTAGCATTCCCATGTGATTAGTAATCCCCTCCACTTTTGTGCAAACAAACAAGGGATTAGTTGGCCCACAACATTAGTAATCATGTCCCAAGGCCTAACACACTTGTCAAGATGTTGACTTGGATGTTTCAAGTGCATCAATGCATCCTTTTTTAAATGACCAACAACTTCGTTTCAATATTGGTAACTGCGTCTTTGGGGTCCTCCCCCTGCCTGTATACTCAAGGTAATAATTACATTTTGTTTGCTCATTGCTGTTGAGCATTGACATCAACTGAACTATTTTCATGTTCCTGGTGAGGTATGTTTCTCATGTGAAATGGAAAAAGCTTGTTGCTGGAGTTTTTCTGTTATACATTGTGAAATCTTAGTCTAAGGAAGCATTTATGCAGTTTGCTTTAACAGTGTGCTTGCGTAAAATGCTTTGAGAGCTGAAGGGTATATGGAAAATATAAGGAATATCAATGGCATATCCAATATCCTTGTAGTGTATGTCAGGTTTGGAAGTACTCAGTGTTATAAAATTTGTAATTAGTCGGCGAGTACTCAGTGCCTAGGCGCTAGTCGGCACTTGGCCAAGGCTATTATGGGGTAGTCGGTGAGATTAGTTAGCCGTACGACTAATCAGGAACTAGTCAGCATTAGTCATGGAGTAGTTGGCAAGTCAGGAGTAGTTGCTGATTCAGGGGTTATTTGGATCTTGGTACCGACTTGTCATATAGAGAGAGAGACGAACAGCTGTCAGTCATCGCTGGAGCTGCCAGATCTAGAGGTTTCAATCACCGGAGAGGTAATGTTTGTCATATAGGGCAGAGAGAGAGAGAGAGGTACTCAGGAATTCTGATCGCTAAAGTAATTTAGGGCTGTTTCGAGATGTATCTGGAGAAGTATATATATAAAGGGTAATTTTAAGATTTTAAAGATTAGTGACCCCTGAGTTGCAAGGATAATATAATATGACCCTATAATTTGATGAAATTATACAAAATTCCCCTTTCATAGTTTTCTTTTTTGTCATTTTCTTACTCAAGACTCTGGGGAGAGGGGGAAATAATTTTTATTTTTTGATAAAAATGAAAAATCAGACTAATTGCTAGGCGCCGACTAATCTCCGATTACTAGGCCTAGGCGCTCGAAGGTGCCCGTCTGCCCGACTAGCGCCAAGCGACTTTTACAACACTAGAAGTAAAGTTGTTCTGAAAGATTGAGTTGATTGTATCTTATCCACGCCTCATCCTCACCCTTCCCTACTATCTTTGGGGTGATTATCCTTTTGACGGTGCCTAGGGCGTCTCATTTTTTATTCCTTAGTTATTATGTAGTGTTTGTAAACTTGGGTTTGGTTTATTTCTCATAGTCTTACAGAGACATTCAAGTAGACAAGATTAGACATGGACACATGGTTGTGACTCTGTGCATCTTTCTAGGCTTCTTGTGGTCGCTATGCGTTATGTGCTGCTCATTTGAAATACGCATTGGGTTTATTTGAGCATTGCCTCTCATTCATTTAACATTGCCTCTCATGCATTTTGTGAGAGATTTAATGACGTTTTGATAACTTAGGTGTTAATTTGATTTATTGGTGTTTGGAATCCCAATGGCGGGCTATGCATGTTAGGGGAGGATAGTCTTCTTCTGTTTGTTTTCAGTTATAATGCTTTCCCAGGATTTCTCTACAAGTCCTGCTGTAGTTAAATGAAGTATATTTGTGACAGATATTAGCAAATAGTCAATAAAGTGGTTGAGATCCTTCAAAGTCCACCTCTCTCTCTCTCTCTCTGTTTCCAAATCCACTACTAATTGAGAAAGTCCTTGTTTATCCACCAGTAATGTTCTTAAAGGGTGCCTTAAATGTTTTGTCTGGTGGGACTTTAATTAATATGAATTTTGGCGATCTTCAGGATAGCAAGCCAACCGTTGGTAAAGATCGGTGGGTGGGGAAAGTCAACTTTGTGGAGATACGATCATACTGGCATATGTTTAGAAGCTTTGATAGAATGTGGAGTTTTTTCATTCTGTGCTTACAGGTAACTGTTTCTTGAATATGTGAGGTTATTTATTTCGAGCTATAAGTATTGTTATACTCCTTTATTCCTCTGAAGGCCATGATAATTGTTGCTTGGAATGGCTCGGGGAACCCAAGCTCAATCTTCAGTTCTGATATTTTCAAGAAAGTTCTGAGCGTTTTTATAACAGCAGCGATATTGAAGCTTGGGCAAGGTAGAGTATTTCATTTCATTGCTTTCATGATGCACACCTATTTGCATTTTTAACGCTTGTTTTTAAACTATTTGTTTTGCTTTCTTGTGTCTGAGCATACGATGATGTTATTATTACGTGCTTGAAGAAAATGATGTAGCCTTTATTTTAATCATTCGAATTCCAACCCTCCAGTAATACAAGAATACAACATTCTTTTCAAATGTAAGTACAAATATTCTTAAAAGTGAGACAAAAGAGTTTCAAAAATAATAGTACTATGGGACATGATGGGTCCTAAAATGGAAGAGTCTCTAAATATAAATGGTTCGCCCAATACTCCAATCCGGTTGCACCTTTTCCACACCTGAAAAAATAGTACGGTATACAACATGACCTGAATAAAATTGGCTTTAAATAAAGATGAGTCAAAAAAATAAATGATGATTGCCAGTCAAATAGAGTCAGATCATACATTATTATTAATGACTAAAATGAAGCCTCGTACGCGGATATTGGTAGCCTGCCAAGCGCCATATGGGTGAAATCATATGCACCACTCGGGCCGCATAGCTGTAGCCTTAGGGGTAGTTACCATATATCCTTATCTCTTCACATGGTGGGCTTGTATATGCCACCAGTCATGGCATTCTAGCCAAAAAATTGTTGTGCATCAATTCCAAGAAAATAATCATGCCACTGAGTTTGTTAGCTCAGTAGATTAAAATCAATACAAACAACAACTGAACCCATGTAGTCTCCGATCATTGGGGGTAAGGGCGGGGGAGGATTGGAGACAGACATAACCTTTGGCAATATGCACAAAGTGGCTGCTCTCAAAATACCATTGAAACAGTGGCCCCCTATATCTGTTTTGTTGCGGAACCCTACCCCCAAATCAAAGCCAATGACATCAAAGAAGGCAGGCCTAGAGACCCAATTCAATTTATGTGCACATTACCATGCTTTCTTCATTGATAGTCTAGAGCATCGGTATGCATAATTATTAAAATCAATACAAACACATGACTAAAATGTTTTACTCATTGCAAAGAGCTTTAGCAACAAAAAATTTCTTAGTATCGGATTACATCATATTAAGATCATAGCCGTTGGACTAGTAGGTTCCCCCTCGCGAATAGCACTCCAAAATTCAATCTCAAACTGAGTTGATTTACCCATTTGATTACCGAGTTGGAGATTTCTATAGTTTTGGTCTCCATCTCATTTTTCTCTCTCGGATGCTCACAATGTCTACTTTCTCTCACACTATCCATTTGATCAGGAGCTGAAGTTCACTAATGTGATACTTGTTTCTTATCCCCGATTCATTAGCGTGTAGAAATGTAGAATTAAGAGTCTTGAGATTAGTAGTCCCAGGCTATTTGTAACGCAAGAGTATTACTTGAGGCCTTGTTTGATCGGAGTCTAAAACATACATGATTAAGAGTCCTGGGATTGGTAGTCCCAGGCTATTTGTCGTGGGATAAATTCCACTGTTGGGTTTTTGGAAAGACCAAATTCTAATTTTACATTAAAGACACTGGCCTAATTGCATGCTTTTACACATGCAATTCATCCAGAGGTAAATTGGAGTTTTGTTGTGAAACTGAAGAAACAAAAGTTTCAAGTCCTTAGCAAATCGAATGTGGAAATCACCTCAGGAAGGGAACTATCGTGGAGCTACGGTCGCCAAAGACGCAGAACCATAGAAGGTGATTCTTGCGATCTTAAGACGGTGATTCCCCGACCTTTTGTTTCTTCTCCTGCTTCCCTCGACTCTTTCTCATCCCAAAAAACATCCTTCCAACTGATAACCTTACTCTTTAATCTAAATTATCACACTACACAAATCCAATCAATTGATTTATTAATAGTTTCTGTGGCTGTGTGCCTTCATATGAAAAAGAAGATACGGGATGTGCCAGAGTTCTACCTCTCCAGACTATTGGTGATTCCAGCAATCTTTCAACCGGTTTTCGCTTAGGATGTATTCAAAGGAGATTTCTGATTAATAATTGTAGTTCAAGAAGTGAGCAATTTTCGTAATTCTCAGAATCTCAAATACCAAACAGAGAAACAATATGATAGTACTACATGTACCCAATATCAAGTGAAGAAACTGATAGAACCCCGCATAACTATTGATCTCCAAAACCAGTCCCATCAACCTAACAATACCCATTGAAGTTGGGCTGCAAAAAATTGTGGAAGTGCTTGAGGGTATACCGAAGCAACTACTGGGCTAGAGGATGAAATTTCATGTAACATCGGTTACTTGGCAACCTCGAACACACGTTGAAAAAATCAGAGGAGCTGCACGATGGGCTACGCATAAATTTGTCTCTCACACATTTCATCGAACACGTAAAATGCAAGTTACGTTTCTTACCTTCCACGCAGCTTTCAATGTTGTTCTTGACGTCGAGACCTCGGTGGAGATTCGAGACTGCGGTGGATTTCGTCGCCGGTGACACCAGTGAGAGTGAGAGCCGTGGATTTCGTCGGAGTAGTGTAGATGAGAGAGAGAGATAAAAGGTTGCCCAGCAAACCCATTCTTCTTGCCAATGATGCAGATTCTCATAGAAACCCATTACCAGGGGAAACCCAAACGTCGACTAAGCTGTTTTTTTTTTTTAATCAACACAACAGAAGCTGATTGGTAGGGGGAAAAAACAAACTGATGGCGTTTTTGTAATATAATTGAAAGAGTGGGCACATTCTTAAGAGTAGGAGAACACACATCAACCATTGGAATCATTAGATCAATTCAATCCTAGCCATTGCAACAACTTGTATTTTGGGTGGGCTCTACACCATTGTGTTTTGTATTATTGATATAGATAATGCTAACACCTATATACGAATGCATGCACCCAACTCCCAACTCTCCACTTCTTCACACAACACCACCACTTCCACGTGTCCATCTCTAATAAAAAACTGTGCGTATGATCACATCACATAATAAAGCTAGCTTACCACACATTTGAATGCATGAAATCCAATATTTATACTAAATATAAACAACAACATACGTAATAAATTGTTTAACGTCAAATTTACTGTGGATGCAATTATAAAGGTTGGTTCAAAGGGATTCACTGGGTTGATAGTTGCATCCCAAGTTGTATTGAGTACATCACGAGCTTGTGAAAAGTTGAAACTTTCCTAGATATTTATGGAGTTAAAACAATGAGGAAGAGTGCCTTTTCTGTATGTTTTGGTATGATAGATCGGGAGAACTGACCAGAGTGTTATATCAAAGAGGGCCAGCTCACGGAAATGTGCCATCTAAAGAAATAAAATAATTTCTATTTGCCGCTTACTATGTAATACTACTGTCTTCTGATATTGACATATAGCTGTTAACTGAAAATGTGTCCTCATCACCAAGGATAGTGGATATATATATGATACATGTACTTGACTTCTAGAGACATGTTTTTCTTTTCCGCGAGGTTTCGAAATGGTTTTAACAATCATGGAGATAGACATTTGAGCGCAAATGAAAGGAAATCATTAGTTTTGTTTTGTTTGTTGGCCTTGGCAACATTACAACTGAGTAATTATGTTTGCGTATTACAAAAAGCGAAAAGACTTTGAGGCCATCTGGGTGTCAGTCAGGCCTTTGTGTAGTATTTGGTCTTAATGCTACATTCATGGCCATAACGAACTTTCTGAGGTACTGCTACTTCTGTTGTAGCAATTGGGATGGTGATTTTCTTACGATGGTATGATGACATAGACATGGATCTGCTCATTAGATATGTATACATATGCACATACATGAAAATATAATATGCAAGTGATTGTTTTCTTCACCTGCTTTCTGGCATTGATTGCCCTTTTGTCGTTGTATTTGTTTCTCATTTTGTTTTGATTATCCTTTCGTCCCGACTTTCTCAGAATTGTAGTTAAGTCGAAAAAATGTTCTTTGCGTATGAGAAGAATGGGATGCCTATTTGTTTTAGTACTTTCAACTGAATGTTCAACCTGTACATGCTTTGTTTGATGGTGTATTCTTCATTCGCTTTGGTTCCATTTTGTTTTAATTTAGTTATACTCGTGTTTTATCAGACATCTACTTTGTTAGTGCTGTCATATGACTGTTGTACATCTTAATTATGCAGCTGTCCTTGACTTTATCCTTAGTTGGAAAGCAAGACGGAGCATGTCAATCCATGTTAAGCTACGATACATATTGAAAGTTTTGTCTGCTGCTGCATGGGTGGTCATTTTGCCAATCACTTATGCTTATACATGGGAGAATCCACCTGGATTTGCTCAAACTATTAAAAGTTGGTTTGGCAATAATTCAAAATCTCCCTCATTGTTTATTTTGGCGATCACAATCTACTTGTCCCCCAATATGCTCGCTGCAATTTTGTTTCTTTTGCCCTTCATCCGCCGGTTCCTCGAGAGATCTAACTATAGAGTTGTGATGCTGATGATGTGGTGGTCACAGGCACGTCACTCAACTTATGGTCTGCATTTCAGTTGTTGACAAAGATAACCATTTCCGATAGTCATTGGCTAATAGTTTGCTTGATATCTGGCAGCCTCGGCTATATGTTGGAAGGGGGATGCATGAAAGCACGTTCTCTCTTTTCAAGTAATAGCACTCATGGGTGGAACTGCTTACTACTATATTAGAGTGAAATTATTTGGATTTTAGATAATATTTTGTTTTATCTTTCAGGTACACCATGTTTTGGGTTCTTCTTCTAATGACAAAGTTGGCATTCAGTTACTATATAGAGGTGTTTCACTTGTCCATCATGCATTCTTATTCGTGTTGATAGACTAGTTTTGGATTTGATCATTTGATAATTAGCATGTCTTTATGTTGCTTTTTATGGATCATCGTAAGGTTTGTTTTCTAGCCCATTTGTTTCCTCTTTGTGTGTGTGTGTGTGTGTGTGTGTATATATATATATATATATATATATATATTTTTATCAACTTATAGAAAATCAATCTTGAACTGGACCAGTCCAAACCAAACCAAAGCAACTTTTGGTTTGGAAAAAGGTTTGTGTCATGCCTTATTCGGGTTTTGTCTTTGACGACCTAGAGTCCTTTATTTGAATAAAGGGGGCCAATTGTGAGTAAGGTTGTGTGCAGCCTTCTCTTATATTTGATAGTCCATTCAATCTGCTTCTTGTTGGCATCCATCCATACCTCCAAAGTAACTGGCTTCCACCATAGAACTCTATTTTGAGAATATTTTCTGCAATTGCAGTTTCTCTGCCATGAAAAAGTGCCCCCAGTTTAGTCTCCTCCGTTGATGAGGGTGTGGGACAGGAAGATTGGGTACAAGCCTAATCTTTTGCATTCAAGCCTAATCTTTTGCATTTTATGCATCTTTTACAAAGTTGCTGCCTTCAGCAGTGTATAATGTATATTACATTTGTCGAAATACTTTGATTGATATTTATTCTTCTCACAATGAGGTACAATATATAGACCGAATACAAGGTAAAATAAGGAAAGAAAATAAAATAAAATAAAATCCCTAACTGATCCCTAATTGATTAGGTACTGATCCCTAATTGATTCTACCTAATCAAATCCCTAATTGATTCTACCAAATTGAGTAACTTCCTAATTACATTCAATACATTAAATACAGTCAACACTCCCCCTCAAGCTGGAGCATAAACGTCGTGTACTCCCAGCTTGTGACAAATAGTATCCATGGAAGTCTTGGGAAGTGCCTTGGTGAAAATATCAGCCAGTTGAGAACCTGAAGGAACAAAAGGAGTGCTAATATCTTTAGATTTCACCTTTGACCGAATGAAATGACAATCAACTTCAATGTGTTTGGTCCTCTCATGGAATATTGGATTATTAGCAATGTGGATAGCAGCTTGATTATCACAATATGGAGGAGTAGGACCATGTACCAGGATCCCAAACTCTGGTAGAAGTGTGCGCAACCAAGTCAACTCACCAGCGGTATGAGCCATTGCTCTATACTCTGCCTCAGCACTAGATCGTGCTACAACTGACTGTTTCTTACTTCTCCGTGTCACAAGATTGCCTCCTATAAAGGTGCAATAGCCAGTAGTAGAACGACGATCAGCAGGAGATCCTGCCCATTCAGCATCTGTATATCCTTCAATACGAAGATGTCCAGATGATTTGTAGAGAAGTCCACGTCCGGGAGCGTTTTTTAGATACTTCAAGATACGAACTGCCTCCATATGAGGAACTCGAGGACGAGTCATAAATTGACTGACAACGCTAACTGCATAGGAGATATCGGGTTGAGTAATAGTTAGATAAATAAGTTTTCCCACAAGTCTCCGATACATCTCAGGGTCGTCAATCAGCTCACCATCTTCAGGCATTAACTTAAGATTAGTCTCCATGGGAGTAGCTACAGGTTTAGACCCAATATAACCTGTATCTTTCAAGAGATCAAGAGTGTACTTCCTTTTTGATAAACTGATACCCGCTTTGGAACGAGCCACCTCAATGCCAAGGAAATATCGAAGCTTGCCTAGATCTTTGGTAAGAAAGCTAGAACCAAGATGGCGAATTAGTATTTGAATCCCAATGCTATCACTACCAGTGATGACGATATCATCCACATAGACCACAAGAATCACAATACCACGAGTGGTCTTTTTAAAGAACACGGAGTGATCAACCTGACTCCGAGTCATACCATGAGAAATAAGTATTACTGAACTTATCGAACCAAGCCCGCGGAGACTGTTTGAGGCCATATATAGATTTGTGGAGACGACACACACACTCCCCTTTGGACTCAAAACCGGGTGGTTGTGCCATATAGACAGTCTCAGACAGATCCCCATGTAGAAAGGCATTCTTAACATCAAGCTGGTGGAGAGGCCAATCAAGATTTGCCGCAAGAGAGATAACAATCCGTACAGAATTAAGTTTGGCCACTGGAGAAAAAGTCTCAGTATAATCAAGTCCATAGGTTTGGGTGAAACCTTTGGCCACAAGACGAGCTTTCAGTCGATCAAGAGTACCATCAGGATTTTGTTTGACAGTAAACACCCAACGACAACCAACAATATGTGCTCCAATAGGCTTGGAAACAAGGGTCCAAGTATGATTTATGGACAAGGCATGCATCTCTTCTTCCATAGCGGAGCGCCATCCAGGATGAGAAAGAGCCTCTAAAAAAGACTTAGGAACAACAACAGAAGATAGAGACACAGAAAAAGCGCGAAAAGATGGAGATAAACAATCATAGGACACAAATTGAGAAATAGGATGGAAAGTGCAAGAACGCGTACCCTTACGAACGGCAATAGGCAAGTCAAGATCCGGATCCTCAGACGGTGAAGGAGATGATGTGGGTAAAGAAGTTGGGTTTGCAGGAGCAATGGGTGGTGCGGCGGCGGAAGAGCGACGAAGACGAACATAGACCTGTTTTATGGGTGGTCGAGAAGCAGTCTCGGGAGGACGGACCGGTGTAATGGGTGGTCGAGGAGCAATCTCGGGAAGACAAGGTGACAGACCAAGATCAGCCAACATGGGTGGCTGTAACCGTGCACCTGCTGGGGAATAATATGGGACAGTCTCAAAGTATGTCACGTCAGCACTTACAAAGTGCTTACGTAGCAAGGGACTATAACACCTGTATCGTTTCTGTGTTCGAGAGTAACCAAGAAATATACATTTATAAGAACGAGGATCAAGCTTATCACGACCTGGAGAGAAATTATGTACGAATGAAACACAACCAAAAAGTTTTGGGGGGAGAGAAAAAAGATCCTTGTCAGGAAAGAGAATCTGGTAAGGAGTTTTGCCGTTCAAAGCTCGAGATGGCATTCTATTTATAAGATAATTAGCTGTAAGAACTGCATACCCCCAAAAATGTTTTGGAACATGCATGTGAATCCTAAGAGCTCGGGCAACTGCTAAAATCGGTCCATTTTTCCGCTCAGCAACCCCATTTCGTTGAGGGGTGGTTACACAAGTAGTTTGATGAATAATGCCATGAGTTTCAGTAAAATGCGTAAATTGATGAGAAATATATTCTTGGGCATTATCAGTCCGCAAAATACGTAATTTGGCATTAAATTGAGTGACAATTTCAGCATAAAAATTAGAGAACACAGAAAATAATTGAGACCGATCTTTGAGAAGATATACCCAAGTTAAACGAGAAAAATCATCAATAAACGTAACAAAATAGCGAGCACCACATAAACTTGTGGTACGAGATGGTCCCCAAATATCCGAATGAACTAAAGCAAACGGTTCTAAACTAGGTGACTCAACTCGTAAAGGAAAAGAAACCCTACGATGTTTATTGAGTTCACAAGTGTCACAATTAAAAGGAGAAAAACTAGGTAAATTAGGGACTATCTTGCGAAGATTGGCAGAAGATGGGTGTCCAAGGCGACAATGCCACTGGTAAGGTGTGGTAATGGAGTGGAAGGCAGATAACTTGGAAGGATTAGACGGCTGAAGGTAGTACAGACCATTCTTCTCATGCCCCCCACCAATCATCCTCTGCGTCTTGAGATCCTGAAATTCACAATGAGAGGGATAGAAGAGTACAGAACAATTGTGAGTTTGAGAAAGTTTATGAATGGAAAGTAGATTAAAAGGAAATTGTGGTAAGTATAAGACAAAAGTAAAAATAAGGCCAGAGGCACGATAAGTACCAAAGCCATGTACATGAATTTTAGTACCATCCGCAATAGTAACATAAGAAGGAACGGAAGGTGTAACGACATCAATAAGAAGAGACAAATCACCTGTCATATGATCAGATGCGCCAGAATCGAGAATCCATGGAGCACTGCCAGTACGAGAAGATGAGTGGAGGCAAGTATTACCTAATGAGACATGAGTCGCAATGGAAGTCGAAGATGCATTAGCCTTGTGAAACATGGAATCATACTCAGACCTAGAGATAGTAATCTGATCTGGAGGAGCCAACCCAGATGGCTCCCCCTCAAATGTAGCCTGATTAGCCCAAGCTGGCTTGCCATGAAGCTTCCAACAGAACTCAACAGTGAGATTGGTTGCATTGCAATGTGTACACTTCTTGGTGCCACGACCACCACGCCCCCACGGCCGCCACGTCGACCACCACGTTCATAAGAACCACTACGACTGTGGGGAGGATTAGAGTGGCTAAAATTCCCAGAAGATGGAATAAGACCAGTAGCAGGAGCAGCTAGAGCAGATGGAGTTGGATGCTCTAAAACAAAAGACTGAGGAGCAGCCCTTCGAACACGAGCAAAAGCCTCACCAACAGTAGGAACTTCCTTGCTGGAAAGAATTTGGGGACTGAGAGGAGCAAGTTCTGTATTCAGCCCGGACAAGAATTTGGTAACTCGAAATTCATCTCTGTATTTCTGCTGAACCTTTAAATCTGTGGTTAAAGGTTGATAAACATTTAACTCATCCCACATCCCTTTTAAGGTGGAAAAGTACTCATCAACCTATCGATCTCCTTGTTGGAAAGAGAATATTCTGATAAATCTGATAAATACGAGAGAGATTCTGTTCGGATGAATATAACTCATGTAAAGTATCCCATACTTCTTTGGATGTGTCAAGGCATGCAACATTGTTAAAAATATCAGGTTCAAGACTATTCCAAAGCAAAGTCATAATATATGAATCATTTTGAATCCAAACAGAATCTTCAGATGGGGCATCAGTGATATAGGAAGTCTCACCACTTGCTCGCAAAGAAACAGTCACAGCACGTGACCATGGCAAATAATTGGCCCCATTTAATTTAATTGAGGTGAGAGAACGACGATGAAATTGATCCCCAACAGTGTCCTTAGAGCCAGATGTTTCGGTTTTCTTATCCTTATCACCCATAATACGAGAGCAAACCAAAAAATAGGAATAAACCAAATATTACCAGATCTGGTGGGGATGCAACAGAGATAGCCGGAATTGATATGGTTTAGATGAGGGTCTGATGTTGCTGACTGGGGTTCAAGCAAGGTTGCCGAAGTCCGACTGAGTGGGCGGCAGAGTCTGTAGAAGGCCGGAGAAGGCAGTCTCAGTATTGCTGAGAACTGAGAGTACTTCGTCGGACAAGATGAATTTCTCAGATAGTTCTGAGAAACAGAGATCGTTCGAGAGAGAATAAAGACAGGCTCCCTGGCTCTGAAAAAAGAAGAAGATAAAGACGATACTTGGTCGAGAGACCAAGAAAAGAAGAGAAAGAAGAAATTAGGTTCTTGGAACCTGCTCTGATACCATGTCGAAATACTTTGATTGATATTTATTCTTCTCACAATGAGGTACAATATATAGACGGAATACAAGGTAAAATAAGGAAAGAAAATAAAATAAAATCAAATCCCGAACTGATCCCTAATTGATTAGGTACTGATCCCTAATTGATTCCTACCTAATCAAATCCCTAATTGATTCTACCAAATTGAGTAACTTCCTAATTACATTCAATACATTAAATACAGTCAACAACATTCATGATTCTCTTAAGTTCTTAGCTTTCCCAACTTTTTAGTAACCACTAACTGATTTACCCTTCATCTTCTCTCTTCTTTTTTCTCTAATATTTTTCTTGTCGTTTCTCTGATCTGTATGTGAGGAATTTTTAGTAACCATTAGCGATATTTGGAAAAGGATTGTTGTGATCATTTGGTTCTTTAATTTAAAATTATCTTGAATTTTATTACAAGTGTTATAATATTTCTCTGCTGCAGATAAGGCCTTTAGTGAATCCAACAAAAGCTATCATGAGTGTTCACATAACAAATTATCAGTGGCATGAATTCTTTCCTCGAGGTACATGAATAAATTGCACAAACTTCTGTATTTGTTATTTCATAAATTGATCTGTTCGTCTTGTTTACTGCTTTGCAGCAAAGAACAATATTGGTGTTGTGATTGCACTCTGGGCTCCTATTATTCTTGTATGACTTGTCTGATCGCTTATCCTTTCTTTTTGCTTCCTGTCTGGCTACTCTAGTCCAAAGTTCTAATGCACAGAGAATTTCTAGGTGTATTTTATGGATGTCCAAATCTGGTATGCTATATTTTCCACAATATTCGGAGGTATCTATGGTGCATTCCGTCGACTTGGAGAGGTCAGTGGAACTTCATTTCTTCACTCTATAGCTTCTGTACTTTATGCTACCACTTCTAATGCTTTATTTTGCTAATTGTTGGGAAAAAAAATCCTTCTGTTATTATGTTAATGTTCCGACGATATGTGTTAATGACAACCAAAAACTGGTAAGAACTAGGTGACATAGAAGATGGCTGTAACTTCTTGCTGAAGTAAGAGGTGGTCTGCGTGCCAACCTAATGCATAGTAAACTAGGCTCTATGCCAATTAAGCCTTCATGATCCAGTTATTGCCACCCAGCTTTTTTGAGCAAACTTTCTCCGTTCATTGACTCCGGAAGTTTCTACAGAACAGCGTGAATTTTTCGGGTCATGTTATATTATTTTAGAAACTTTTAGGTTTTGTTTTGTTTCGTATTCTTCATTAAAGGGTTACTGTTTTGTTAACTCATTTCCCAGGCTTGAGAGCTTGTAAAGTTATGAAAAGATGGGTAGTTGATGAAGTAGGCTTGAGAGCTACTTTTTTGCCGATATCCAATCTCAAGCTTCTTTGTTATGTCTCTATGACTAATTCCTTCGATGTCTTTCCATTTTGATTAAAATAGAAAGAAACATGAAGGGAAAAATTGGCAACTTTTGTGAAAGGAATCAGTTAACTTCTTACTTCTTGGAGTTTTAATTTGAGATACATCTTATTTCACCCCTTTGGTATATCATAAACTCCAGCTGTGTTAGAAACTGTGTTCGGCAATTTTTTCGCCTTCGCACCTATACCGGTACCTCCCCAATTTGTATTATGAAGATTGACCTCTCGTTAGCTTTACTTTTCCTTTTAAGATTCCCCCTATAGTCGAATGCTAATGAGGTGAACAGAATTTGATGAGGTCAGACTAGATTTCTGATTCCTGTTTTTCCCTTGTTTTACGTGTAGGCTAAGTACCCTTACTATATAAAGGGCAAAAATAGCTTGCTATATTTTGAAGACAAAAATACATTCAGCATCATCTTGATGTAGACACTGATACATTTTATACAAAATTTCCAGATCCCTAGTATTTCTACTCTCTTCCCCCTCCCTGCCGTCCAGATCATCCCCCCCTCTCTTAAGTCATAATTCTTCCAGATGCACCTACTGTCCGCCATCTCTCCTTGCTTGCTCTCAACTGCCCTGGCAGCCCGCCTTAGTCCCTCCTATCACCACTGTGCACGATACCCCATCTCATGCTGTGTTGGTAATGTTATCTATTTTTGCTGGGAGGTTGTGTCCGGATTGTTGTTAGAGTGGCATAATGGCATTGGGGCTTTTCAGTGGCACGGTATTGAGGGGGCTGTTTGTAAGGTAGACCAGTTTTGTCAGAAGAGGTGCCACAAAATATAAGTCAAAGCTATACATTTGAAAGTGGAAACTTCTTTCATTATTTGAATGCGTAAGGATGACTATGACCTGTATTGCACGACATGCATGCTTTTAAAGTTCACATTGTCTTGGTGCTTTTGTCTAAAATTTTAGACTAATACAACTATATATGTGTGGTTGTGGATGGGAGTGTGCATATCAGAAGATTAAATAACCCAGAAGAATATGTTGTATATTTGGAATGTGCTGTGTCATATATTGATACCTTCATGCCATGTGTCAACATTCTGGCGCATGCTTTGTTGATGGATTTCTTAAGCAGTGATTTAGTGTTGGGTGTTTTGAGTATCTTGATTGGTCGTTGCATATTTCAACTTTTGTGTTGGCTTGGGCTTCTTTACATTTATCTTATTATATCTTCAATGCCTCCATTTGTGCCACTGTTTACCCTAACCTCTATTGTTGCCAGATCCGAACTCTAGGAATGCTAAGGTCCAGATTTGAGTCACTGCCTGGTGCATTTAATGCTTGCTTAATTCCAGAGGAAAAGAGCGAGCCAGCAAAAAAGAAAGGACTGAAGGCCTCTTTATCTTTCTCGCGGAACTTTGCTGAGGTTATTCACTTTGCAACTTCTTAGAAATGCTCGGCTGCTTTCATTTTGATCTTTGTTCCGATATTTTCAAGAAAAGATGGAGAGTTCTTTACTTTAATTTGATTCATCTTCGTACTTTTTTAGAACCCTTCTAAAAAAGAAAAAGAACCAGCAAGATTCGCTCAGTTGTGGAACACAATAATCAGCAGTTTCAGAGAGGAGGATCTTATAAGTAACAGGTAATCCTGAATGTGTGACTTTGGAATCTATAGTTCTTTTTGTTTTTGTTTGACTCTTTCCTCTTTTTTTTTTTTTTGTTCTATCATATTGTTGGCTATTCAGATAATTTTCGTGTATCCCGATCTTATCCTTTCATTCTTGAGAATGTAAATTTGGTGTTATTTCAGGGAAATGGACCTACTGCTTGTTCCGTATTGGGCTGACCGTGAATTGAACCTCATACAATGGCCTCCATTTTTGCTTGCCAGCAAGGTTTGTTTTGTGGTTCAAATTTTGCTAAAACTGTTTGGAATCGACTAAGTATGTAAAAAAACAGGAAAACTAGGAACATCTATATTATGTTTAGGATACGGAGAAGAAAGAGCACGGTAAAATAGATCTCGACGAAATAGTTAGTAGAAGTTCAAAAAGGTAAGGATGCGATACTTTTCGAGAACAGATGATTGAGGAATTAAAATAGCATCATAAAAAAGAGCAAAACATTTTTATCTGGAAGGAGGTCCTTGTGCCTCATTGGGGAAGTGGGCCAGAGGGGTGTCGACCAAAAGTAATATTCAAAATTTGAAAATTCTATATTAGCTGACTCAAAGCTATGAAGTCAGTAAGGTATACTAAACAGAAGGTTTTTGGGATCTAATATCACATTAGGTACGTAACTACTAACTAGTGAATATAATTCAAATAAAAGGTTGTGATTTCCATATTAAGCATAGATGGTCAAGACGACAGTGCTATTAGAGGAAGGCATGATCAAGAAAAGGTGGATTCTTTTTATTTTTATTTTTTTATTTTCATGATACAACTTATATGCAACTGATTTTAACTGAGAGTACAATGAGAGCTCTAAGATAAATGCATATATGTGTAAGAAGTTGGGAGTGTTGCCAATTGATCATCGAAACGACAAAAGGACAATTGACATAGAATGATTAGACCATGTATTGCGGTGGTGATCTTGCGCGATTTGATTCAGGTTGAAGGGACCAAAAGGGAAATGGGTAGGCTAAGATAGTTATGAGTTGAGGTGGTCTGATGTTGAAAAGGAGATAATTTATTTGGATTTAATAGAGCACATGGCTTTGAATTCCGTCAGCTGGTGGAACAAGTTGATGTATTCTACCTGAGTACGAACTCAGGCTTACTTGCTCAACAAGTGATTACAGGTTATCATTAAAGCCAAGACAAAAGATATCTGCCTAATGCAAGGATCACAGCTTTAACTCTTGTTTTAGTCATTTAATATGATGTCTCTGTGTATGATGTATCCCTCGTCTTTAGCAGAGCAATGATATGACAACAACGATGGCTAATGCAGCCAGCCAATTTCAGGGGCACATAAGCACTGTTAATGGGTGATGGGGGATAGATACATCTCGGTGCAAAATTACTGTGTGAAGGGCATTTCTCAGGAGGAACACTTGTGTATTAATTCAAGACATAGGATCCGCCGTGCTAGCTCATGGAGCAATCATAGAGAAAAGCTGCAAATTTTTGTTTGAGACTGGCCTTTGATCACGTAGGATTTGAGAAATCTTCATAATGCGATTAGGTCGATGCATTGGTTTGCAAATACAGGGAAAAATACTTGAAGCGAATATTGATTGCTAGCTGTTTGTCAACTCGTCTTGTTAACTAGTTCTTCAAAGATCATTTGGTGCAGATGGTCAGCTTCTTTGATGCTGGAGTCGGCTTTCCTTCTGTATTGGAGGATATGATTTACAAGTATCAAAAGTATCTTGTAAACATGATGATCTTATGGATATATCATGAAGAATTGAAGAAACACAGATAGGGCCATTGGACATGGATGTGACAACACATTGAGAGGCGTCTTAAAAATCAAGATATAACAGGGTAGGAAGAGATGAAGTTAATCATACCAAAATAATAAGAAATAATTTAATGGATTACATACTGGAAAAGTAAGTATGAACAAAACGAGAAAATATCTATTTAGGACTTCTTCGTAAAAGAATTGGATTTTTGTTGATAAACGTTGATTACAAGTGGATAAATTAAAAAAAAAAATCAAAATGAGAAAGGATAAATAGGTAAAATATACGTTGGTTTCCAAGTTCTCCCTTCCTCTTTTTTTTTTTTTAATGTCATGTCTTGTGTGTCTAATTGATGGACACATCTGTTCCCCTATTGTTCAAAGCATGTCCATTTCTAAAAAGTACAAACAATAAGACAAATGTTTTGTACATGTCGGGACTGTCCGACAAGCCTCTACATTTGGTGCCTTCGACGCGTAGTTGAATCTATTTGTGCTTCTTAGAGCACCATGCTTTTAAAGTTGATGGTAACTTGAAATAAATACTTTTGTTACAGTCATTTTTGGATTTTATTGGCAGCTTAAGTTTCACCATACAATCTTATGTTCTTTTTGTGAACTCTGCTTTACATGGGTAGTAAGTTGTAACCCTTCTGATCCAATAATAGCGTACTTAATTGTTGGTATAAGGATTTCCTCTTGTTTCATAGTTTCCCATGATAAATGTGGAATAGATCATAATCATAACTGGAAATGAAGCAGACTTCATAGAATATGATACCATGCTACATCACCAGTTACCTTAAAAGCTAAGCTGTAAGGAAATACGCTTAAGGATGTATATCAGGCTATTCAACATCTTCCCTCATGAGGAAGATGCAAACATCCTTGTATGCAAACATCCTTGTTTCTTGGATGCAACGAGAAACAGTTGTAAACGAAGAGACTTGAAACCAAGACCTCCACCACTTTGGGTTGATACCATGTTAGGTAATATACAAATTGCGGTCCATTATTTTGGTGACATCCTTCATTACTCACATATTTCACCTGAAAGGTATATGAAAAATCTTTATTCTAACCGAAATGGGAAAACAGTCTATTTTCCCCCTGAAATGTATTTTAAACAATATATTTCACATTAGCACCTCTTTTACTTCTGCTTCCACTTACCATGATAACGGTGGCATCGTTCATGTTTAAGGAATTTAATTATGTTTTTGCTAAAACATGTGGCTCTGGAACTACAGTTTGGCTTGTATCTAATCATACTGGTAATCTATGGAAGCATGTTAGTAATAGTTGTGGAATGTTGCCGAACTGTAACTAGGTTTTTGTTTCAAGCCTAAATGATTGAATTTATGCTGATTGAATACCTACTATAGTCCACATTTACCTATCTATTCTACATCTGACTGGCTAGATCCCAATAGCATTGGACATGGCTAAGGACAGCAATGGCAAGGATCGAGAGCTGAAAAAGAGGATTGAGAATGATAACTATATGTCTTGTGCTGTTCGTGAGTGCTACGCTTCTTTTCGAAACATTATCAGGGTATTGGTACAGGGTAATCGTGAAAAAGAGTAAGTTTTGTTATGCAGGTAGTTTAATATTGATCTCCCGTTGCCGATCAAAAAAAAATATTGATCTCTTGTTGTGTCTCTATTCTTTAATTCAGGCTGCCAATTATTCTTTGATGTGGTTTGATTTATTGCTCTAAATCGTATTTCCAGGGTTATAGGTTGTATATTTTCGGAGGTTGACAAACATGTAGATGCAGGGGATCTACTTAGAGAATACAAAATGAGTGCTCTTCCTATCCTCTATGACCAGTTTGTCAAGCTAATCAAGTACTTGGTACATCCTTTCAATCCTTCGTTGTACCACATACTGATTGTTGTTCTTTTAGGGCCAATTCTTTTGGTGGGACTAAAGTGAAGGGATATGTAATCCCTTGGGTCTAATCGCGAGGGGTTTAATAACGCTGCAGCTCCCATGGTATCATAGATCCTGTCTTGTGTGCGATATAAAATCCGATGGGTGTTTGATCTGGACCGTGGGTTTTTTGACCAAGTGCTGGATATATAGGCCATGTTTGTTTTGGGTCTCTTAGACCCAAACTTTTCTCTCTGCACGGTCCCTAATAAATTCTCTCCAATTACTACTCTCATTTCTCTATCTATCTCTCTCCACTCATTACCCCAAAAAACTTCCTCAAAACCCAAAACGAACATGATCATTGTCTCTTGGATATATAGTCCAACCTGATGCTAACATCGGTCAAACAAACATGACCTTAACTTACCAATAGATTGAATTTATAAAGTGCTCTCGCTGACGGAGTTTCTTTTCTGCAGTTAGAGAATAAGCAGACAGACAGGGATCAAGTTGTGATCCTTTTTCAAGACATGCTTGAGGTTGTGTCGAGAGACATAATGATGGAAGATCACATATCCAGGTGAAGCATTTTGAGGTGTTTAGTCATTGATTTATGCTATGTCTAGATGACATTGTGATTGTTTTCACATTTTTCTGCAATAGCTTGGTAGACTCTGTTTATGGTGGATCGGGATATGAGGGGATGACCCCACTTGATCAACAATATCAGTTATTCGCATCTCCTGAAGCAATAACGTTTCCAGTTCAAGAAACAGAACGTTGGAAAGAGAAGGTGATTGGTGAATTTACCATGATATTTTTTATCTTGCAGAATCATATTTTGCAAAAAACACACACGCACACACACACTGGCTGCGTCGTTCCGTGTCAAAAATAAATTTATAAAAATCAAGAATTAACTACAACTCCATAGAATAATAGTTAAGATCGAGTATCGTTCCAACGGGGACTGAATGACTAAGTTACGACAAATTCGATTAGTTTGCAGATTAGTTTGGAAAGAAAAGAGTTGATTGATTTGGTTTGTTGGAATAACCTAATTAAATTAAAACAATGAATTAAAAAGTTTGAAAACGATGGAGGAAAATATCTAGGGTTTGGAATCCACTCCGACCTTGTAACAACAATATGCATAGGTTAGGTTTATTTATTCGAATCAAAAGGGATTATCGCTAGGGCTTGCAAATCCTAACGATAATCGTCAAGGAAATAATTGAGTTGTTAAAAGGCATAGACTATCCCATAGCACGGACCGTCTCTCAGTAGCACAATCTGGCCACCTAACGGCACGATCCGTCTTACGAGCATAATCTATCTCAGAACTCCAACCACAATCGGTGAAAACCATTGTAAAACTAGGTATTTGAAATCTAGAATACAAATACTCAATCGATAGAAAGAATTAAAATCAATTCATTCAATTGAAACGAAAAGGATTCTTAGTCTTACAATCAATTCGAATAACAAACCCAAAAACCTATGCATAAAAGAAGTTACTTAGCTCGGAGTTTCATCGTCCCCCTAGACGAGGGGTTTAGCCGACCATGAGAGCCGAAGTCCGTTTATGCGTAGCTTTTTCTCTTTGTTATTCGAGAAATCCACAATAACGAAACCCTCTTTTTCCTTTTATAATGCTGCTGCCGATTATATATCCATAAAAGAAACACTTCTTTTCCTATTACAACTCCCCCTTTTATGGCAGTCCTTTCCAAACCAATTTCTTCCTTCCTTGTATATGCACTGAGCCAACCAATACAAGTATAAATCGTATTGTTTTGCTACCAATTGCACTTCCACAACCACGTGCACAGTAGGAGCATTTATAGGGCCCATCTCTATTGCTATTTTATTTTTTCCACCACCGAATACTAGCCAATTAATCTTTGCGGCAACCCTCCGTAAGACCTTCCAAACTGCACGTTACCCATCGGTCTCAAGGCCTGCAACATTGTAAAACACTAAATCTCATAAAGTAACAATGTAAACAGACCAACAAGGCATAAATTAGAAGGATTAAATGGGTGCTTTTCAGCACCTATCACCCCATCTAACTTACACTTTGCTAGTCCCTTAGCAAATAAAAGAAAATACAAAAAGGAAAAAAAATGGATAGTTCTTTTAAACCTCCAGGGGGCCCCCTTAGGACGCGTGAAGTCTCGTGAGGGTTTTCAGCAGTGATCACCCACAAAACACCGTGAATCCTCTTACACGAAACCCACAACCTGTAAGTAACTCATCAGTCCCTCAAGCCAAGGCACAAAGTCATTGCCCAAGTATATTAGGCAACACCAGTTCAAAATGCTATCAAGACATGCATATAAACCATGACACCTAATTTAGCGTGTGTGAACACTTGGACTTAGTCACCGAAGAAATGCCACTCAAAGTTCTCTCCGGGCCGAGCTTCGACTTCAATTCTTACAGTGTCATGCACTCACAAATAAAATCGCTCGAAACAAGGTGCATTATGAACTCTCGAGTGTGCGGTTTGGAAGTTATGTAATTGAAAGCAAAACACTTCGCACACTATGACACGAAAAGAACGCTTTATGCAGTGGACACACGGTCTCATGAACAGAGCACCAAGCGTTAAAACTTACTCACATTCATCAATCCACTTCCTAACACCCCTAAGATTAAATAGGACTTCATTTACGGTTGTAGTGTTGGGTGAATGGTCATGTTTCAAGGCTACGATAAATCAAATTCAAATGTTCGAGAAGAGGCAAGTATTTCAAGACAACAACGGAGCGAGTATGCAATATGTGCCCCTTAACATTAAATCAATTCCACCTTATCTCTCCTTCTAACCTTTCAACATTTTTCAACCATAAACCACGATTCCTTCTTTTCAAATATATTGGAACCCCTTTCTTCCTTTTCTTCTTCTTTTTTTTTTTTTTTTTTTTTTAGGGACGCTACCAATTCAAGCACAAAATTTCACAATCTACCCAAAAATTTCACCTTCATATTTTTGCCTTTCTCCAAACACAATATGGAAGGTGGAGCTAACCAAGAAAAGGTTAAGTACAAAAGGCTCAAAGTGGCTTGCAAGGAGTAAATGTGAAAACAAAGGAACGAACCGGCCCAAGTATCAAGAAAATGCCTAAAATCCTCTCCCAGGGTGTAACATCCATGTGGCAAACCAAAACCAAGAGATATTATCATGCATTCAAGTTCCAACACTCAGCAATCAAGAATAATGAGACCATCAACAAGTATATTCTTTCCGTTGACAAACTAAGAAGTTACGTGACACCACTCCAATAAAAGATAAGGCTCAAAAGCTCACTAGGGCATAAGACTCCACTAATCTAGCCATCAAGAACATTCAAACGACACTCACAAGCAAACTAAGTCTAAATAGACTGTAGAGATCCAAATGCCATAGCTACATGCATTAACAAGATAGCATAGAGAACTAATAGTCCACAAAATACCCAAACAATGCCAACATGCATCAACTCAAGCAACCAACAAGTCTCTCGCAAATTCCAAGTTCCATGCAAGAAAGATCCAACTATTTTTGAACTTTTCAAAATTTTCAAATTTTTTTTGGATTTTAAAGACTCTAAACATAAACAAGCACCAAAGGGTTCACTCCCCCCAACTTAAAACTGTTTAATGTCCTCATTAAAAATAAGCACACGAAAAAGGTAAGACAAGAGCGGAAAAGAGAGGAAAGAAATCACCTCAGGCATGGAGACACGCAAACTAAAAAGATGTGGGAGAAAGTGGAACTCCCCCTAACTTACTGCACAAATAAATTTCTCCTAGTCCGGACCATGTGTGGGCTTGTCTGGGCCACCGTTGTGGATGTGCAAAATTTGAACCTCCTGATATTCTCGCCTAGACCACGGATTGTCTGGTCCGGACCAACCTTGACGGCGTGACAAATTGGACATACTGAAATATTCGCCCAGACCACCTATTTTCTTGTCCGGACCAGGTGTGTTGCGCGCAATCTAACTAGGACACTTTGTTGCATGCTCCTGCACCCAAAAACAAAATTCTATATGGCAAATTTAGTACAGAAAAGGACAAAAATGACGGGGAAAAAAAATGCTTAACAAGAGAAAATAAAAATAAAATAAAAAACATTAACAAAAATTAAAATCCACCGCTTTCTTCACGCGAAAGACACGGGTACTACTTTTTTCCCTTGCCAAAGACTGTGGTTCCCTACTTGTTGGAAGAGCAATATGTGTAGGATTTAACGATATCTTGAGAAGCGATGCCATCATCTAATAGACTGTCACTCCCTTTGAGGCTGCCTGATTCCTTACCCACCACTCGGCTTATGAAGCAATCTCCGCCAAGCTGGACACTAAAGTCGGATAGTTCAGACAGATTTCTCGCTGCTAACTACGCGTCTGCCGCCAGACCCAACCTCCTAAGTACTACATACATATCTTTGACAAGGTGGCTATACCAGACCGTTAGAAGCCGTTCGAGCACGGCAAACACTGGAGGTATCTCATCCTCTAAGGATTTATAGTCTCCTAGACTTGTCACGATCCACCTGACACTCAACGGTCTAAAAACATTCTCCTCTTAAAATTTAATCGAGATGGATCATTCCAAAAGATATCATCCGACCCGTCTAGAAAAATGAAAGATAGTTGATAACATAATCGAGTCAGAATTGTCCCTCTAGTCACCATACGAATAAAATCATCGTACCAAGGAAAATTGTGCTTAAATGGCAAAGTTTTGAAACTCACCCTAAAAGTTAAGACCGGACAAGACACATTGCCCTCCATCTCTCCCTCTGAACAATAAATATTTGTGCAAGAACCACCTACCCCCCAACTTTGAATACACTCTGTATGTCCGCAATCTATCGTGATAGCCTTTACTCAATTAACACATGGAGCCATAGATTCAGGCGGCACATGCTGTAACCCATGCTCTAATGGGGACCCTACAGAAGGAGTGGGCGGTTCACTCAGAAGAATGGGTCCAGGCTCAATTTCGATTTCTTGAGGAGGGGTGACCATTATGTGTGTGGAACCAAGTGAAGTGTTAACCTCCTTGATGGACTGATCAATATCAAAATTCTCAAAGTCAAAATGAGCCAAACAAGCGGCCAGCGGGTCATCAGTCAAAATATTAGGCAATGCCTCTTCCACTAAGTCCTCCATGACATCGACTGAGAAGCGGTCTTCCTCCACTGGAGGAGGTCTCGTGGCCTTGTATACATTTAGTTTAAGGGTCATGTTCCCAAAAGTCACCTCCATCTCTCCACTCCTCACATGAATATTTGCATTAGCAGTCGCCAAGAAGGGACGACCAAGAATAACTGGAGTTTATTTTTTGAGGGTTTGCACTGGTTTTGTGTCAAGGACTATAAATCAACCGGAAAGTAAAAATCATTAACCTTAACAAGAACGTCCTCAACTACTCCACGTGGCACCTTAATGGATCTATCAGCTAATTGCAAGGTAACCGACGTGAGCTTCAACTCCCCAAGCCCCAATTGTTCATACACCGAGTACGGAATCAAGTTGACACTCGCCCCTAAGTCTAAAAGTGCGCGCTCTGTGGCATGTCTCCCAATGACTATATCAATAGTCGGGGTACCAGGATCTTGCATCTTAAGGGGAGCGACTGACTGAAAAACAGAGCTCACTTGCTACGTGAGAAGGACCTTTTTAGACACATGGGTTCGGCTTTTCCTCTTTTGAGTGCAGAGGTCCTTTAGAAATTTCGCATAAGTTGGGACTTGTTTGATGGCATCTAGGGGTGGGATGTTAACTTTCACTTGCTTGAATACCTCAATGATATCCTCCATAGATGCTCCTCTTAGGAAAGGGAGATGGTGCATTCAAACATGATGGGAACGGGGCTTTAGGCACATAGGGTGGCAACTTAGAGCCCTTTGCCATGAGAGTGGGTGGTGTAGGTGTGACTAGAAGGGTTCCTTCCTTACACTGTGAACTCTCCTCCCCAAAGTCATTGGGGTCGGAGGGAGCCAAATGCTCCTTCGGCTTCTCTTTCTCTGGTCGGGTTTCGACCTCTCTCTTATTGCTCAATGTCATGACTACCTTAGCGTGAGCAGGGGCGGTTTCATGAACCACAAATTGTCCTTTAGGGGGTTGGACAGGCTGACTGGGTAACCTACCTTCTTCCCTACGACTCAGCGCATCGGCTATTTGACCCACTTGGGTCTCTAACCTCGCAATAGACTGTGTGTTGGTTGCTGTTGGGTGTCATTTAAACGGTCAAGCGCTTGCAGCACCTTTTCCTCAAAGGATGGATCCCGTGAGGATTGGGGAGGTGCTTGCTGTTGGTTCTGTGAGCGATAGGCCGTAGGGTTAAACTGAGTGTTAAATGGCCTAGGCTGTTGGGCAAAACTGTTGCCCTGTTGTTCCGTCTTCCACAAGAAATTAGAATGTTTGGCCTAACCCGCATTGTAAGTACTAGAATACGGATCATTACCAGGTTGAGAGAAACCCTGTGCATTAGAGTACCCTTGTGCTGCATTAACTTGCTCCTCCACAAAAATGGGAAATTGTGGAGCTGCAGGACAATCAGCGATGAAATGAGCCAGGTTAGCACATAAAGAACATGCCTCCTGATAAGGTAGAGGCTGTGAGGTGGCCGGTCCCATGCAAAGAAGCTTTTCAACCTTTTCAGTCAATATTTCTACTTTAGAATGGAGGTCATGAGATGGTTTAATCTCGCACATACCTCGAGGCTTATCAGAACCAGCAGTGATTGACTTACCTCTCCTCTCCAAAGAAATATTTTGCAGAGACCCGTCGCTCATAGTTTCGAACAACTGCCAGGCAACATCTTCACTCTTAACCATCACAGAGCCTCCACATGAGGCATCAACCATCACTCGATGCTGCGGAAGTAGCCTGGAATAAAAACTCTGTACTAATTGCCACTTAGGTATGTCATGGTGCGGACACTTGCGAATGAGATCCTCATATCGCTCCCAAGCCTCATAGAACTGTTCATTCCCAGCTTGTTGGAAAGTGGTGATCTTCTGCCGAAGTTTGAGTGTTTTTCCTATGGGGAAGAATTTCTTAAGGAATGCTGCACTCATTTGCGCCCAAGATGTTATAGAATTAGCTGGCAAAGTACTAAGCCAATGTTTGGCGTTCCCTATCAAAGTGAATTGAAACAAAATTAATCTCAATGCATCCATCGGAAAATTTTGAATTAAAAGCGTGGAACTGAGGGCTTCAAATTCAGTGATGTGTTGATATGGATCCTCTTGAGATTGCCCTTGAAACTTAGGGAGCATTTGAAGGGTACCGGGCTTAATCTCATAGTTGTTAGCTGTGATCGCGGGTAATCGTACACATGATGGTGTAGTGTACGCTGTGGGGGCAAAGTGTGAGTTGAGAGGGAGGGGGTCAGGTACAACTAAGTCCCTTTGCTCATCAGCCATTGTGACTAAATTGGTCTTTTTGTGAACCCTACGTCTCCTTTCTAAGTCTAGATTAAGAGGAATAAGTTCAGGTTCCAAAGACCGAAGACCAAGCATGCAAGTTCAATATCCCTCAATTGTAAGAACGGGGTATTCTAGACACAGACGCAAATTCACCAAAAAGAACAAAACTCACAGTGGGTCAACGAAATCGCTTTGTATCACGGCACTGCTTTCCCACCGCGCTCTTTGCTTGTTTTGCCGCCTTGTAACCTATAGCTTAGAGTACCAAAACTGACAAACAAAATTAAAATAAATAACAATGAACTAAAATAAAAACTAATCGAATTAATGCAACCGTGCAAACTGTCCCCGGCAACGGCCCCAAAATTTGACCACGTCGTTCCGTGTCAAAAATAAATTTATAAAAATCAATAATTAACTACTACTCCGTAGAATAATGGTTAAGACCGAGTATCATTCCAACGAGGTCTGTATGGCTAAGTTACGACAAATTCGATTAGTCTGCAGATTAGTTCGGAAAGAAAAGAGTTGATTGATTTGGTTTGTTTGGAATAACCTAATTAAATTAAAACAATGAATTAAAAAGTTCGAAAACGATGGAGGAAAATATCTAGGGCTTGGAATCCACTCCGACCGCGTAACAACAATACGCATAGGTTAGGTCTATTTATTCGAATCAAAAGGGATTATCGCTAGGGCTTGCAAATCCTAACGATAATCGTCAAGGAAATAATTGAGTTGTTAAAAGGCATAGATTATCCCATAGCACGGACCGTCTCTTAGTAGCACAATCTGGCCACCTAACGGTATGATCCGTCTTACGAGCATAATCTATCGTAGAACTCCAACCACAATCGGTGAAAACCATTGTAATACTAGGTATTTGAAATCTAGAATACAAATACTCAATCGATAGAAAGAATTAAAATCAATTCATTCGATTGAAACGAAAAAGGATTCTTAGTCTTACAATCAATTCGAATAACAATCCCAAAAACCTATGCATAAAAGAAGTTACTTAGCTGGAGTTTCATCGTCCCCCTAGACGAGGGGTTTAGCCGACCATGAGAGCCAAAGTCCCGTTTATGCGCAGCTTTTGCTCTTTGTTATTCGAGAAATCCACAATAACGAAATCCTCTTTTTCCTTTTATAATGCCGCTGCCGATTATATTTTCATAAAAGAAACACTTCTTTTCCTATCCAACTCCCCCTTTTATGGTAGTCCTTTCCAAACTTTTTTTCCTTGTATATGCACTGAGTCAACCAATACAAGTATAAATCGTATTGTTTTGCTACCAATTGCTCTTCCACAATCACGTGCACAGTAGGAGCATTTATAGGGCCCATCTCTATTGCTATTTTATTTTTTCCACCACTGAATACTAGCCAATTAATCTTTGTGGCAACCCTCCATAAGACCTTCTAAACTACACATTTTCGCACCTATCGGTCTCAAGGCCTGCAAACACTGTAAATCACTAAATCGCGTCAAGTAACAATGTAAACAGACCAACAAGGCATAAATTAGAAGGATTAAATGGGTGCTTTTCAGCACCTATCACACACCACTGACAGAGATGTGCACACACTAGAAAGAATAGAGAATAGAAAAGTGATTAAAAAATGAAAAGAATGCATTACATGTTCATTTTGGTCCATTTCTGTAGATCAAACGGCTCGATCTATTGCTTACGGTGAAGGAGTCTGCTATGGATGTACCATCAAACCTAGAAGCTCGAAGGCGCATTTCCTTCTTCTCAAATTCATTGTTTATGGAAATGCCTCCGGCACCCAAAGTCCGCAATATGCTTTCCTTCTCGTAAGTTTTCCAAGTTGTTTTCCTTCTGTGCATGTGTTCTCTAATAGCGATTGGGTGCTAATACTTTGATGAATTGTTTGTTTATGGGGTCCATGATCAATTTCTTATGTATTTGTTATGGAAATTTCTCTTGTAGCGTTTTGACTCCTTACTGCGCGGAAGATGTTCTCTTCTCACTCAATGAATTGGAAGTCCAGAATGAAGATGGGGTTTCCATCCTTTTTTACCTGCAGAAAATTTTTCCAGGTTGGTTGGTTAGTATGTGAGAAACATTGCTAGTTATGGTCTTTCTTCTTTTATTTTGTCATGCATTTCAAGCTCCTTTTTTTTCCTGAGTTGTATCAAATAACTCTTGCAGACGAATGGAACAACTTTCTTGAGCGAGTAAACTGCAGCAATGAAGAATATCTTAAAGCATCAGATGAGCTTGAAGAAAAACTGCGTCTTTGGGCGTCGTATAGAGGCCAAACATTGACTAGGACTGGTACAATGTTTTTCTGTACTTAGCTGTCGATCTTTTACATTTGTCATCTCTATTTGTGTGTCTCTTTAAGTGGGTGGGGGTTTTGTTGAGGTCACACATTTACCATTGGTTTAGTGTTTTTTTCTTGCTCGGGTGTCGATGCGTGAAGATACATGCCTTTGCATCTGTGTATTCGTTCAGCGTTTTGCGGGGGTAGTGGGGTGGTGAAGTGTGTTTCAATATCTCATTCACTGTTCATTGTACTGACCTTATTCCAACTGCCAGTAAGGGGCATGATGTATTACCGGAAAGCTTTGGAGCTTCAGGCCTTCCTGGATATGGCCAAGGATGAAGGTACGGTCCTCCTGAAAACTTTTGAATCCTTTCTGTAATGCAGTTCTTCAACTTATATCATCTCCAAGCAAGGTAGCAATTTTCTGTATAAAATTTAACTTTGATGACACATGTGGAAAGTTGAAGAGCCACTTGCAACAAGTGCACTCCAAGGGACTCTTCAAACTTCAAACTTTTATACTTCTTTGTCTTCTTTTTTTGATAAGAGATAATATTAATAAGAAGGCATTAATGGAATGCCACCCCGTAAACAAAAAAAGGGCCGAAAACACTCATATTGGAATGGAAAGCTCAAACCAATCTAGAGATAATATCTTGGACTTCTAGAAGAAGATGACTCACTTTGGTGTATACTTCTATGACTTCAAGTGACCCACTTTGCTAGAAAAAATATCTATTCGCCAATCATAACCTACTAATGTGAAGATAAGACAATTTGAGATCGGACTCCTTAAACTTGAAGAGCGAGAGAGCTACACCAAAATAGTGTACCAAGCTTATTATCTCCCTTGGAGTGCCTGTCATGGCTATCAAATGTAGTTTTGTTTTGATTTTGCTATTTCCCTTTGAGATGCTCTTAGTGTTGAGAGAAGTGATAGGCTACTACTTGTTTGATTAATGAAGTATGATACAACAAGAAATAATATGTGGTTTTTTTACTTGATGACTCCCTGTGATCAGATTTGATGGAAGGCATTAAGGCTGTTGAATTAAATATGGAGGATCAGGTTAATGGAGAAAGGTCATTGTGGGCACAATGCCAAGCAGTAGCTGATATGAAGTTCACATATGTGGTCTCATGTCAGCAATATGGGATTGACAAACGATCTGGAAATCCTCGTGCACAAGACATTCTTAGGCTTATGACAACGTAGGTCTTCCCTTATAGTTGCTTGTGGATATTTTTGTTTCCATAATTTCTCTAGTCAATATGTTTTCTTGTCACAGGTATCCATCCCTCCGTGTAGCTTTCATCGATGAGGTTGAAGAACCCAGCAAAGCCGGACCAAAAAAAATTAACCAGAAAGTTTACTATTCTTCTCTAGTGAAGGCTGCTTTGCCAAAGTCAAGTAATACTCTAGAGCCAGAACAAAATTTGGACCAGGTAAAAATTATGCCTCTATTAAAAGATAATAGATGATCGTGGTATATGATGTTTGAAGTATGAACCTGAAACAAATTATTTGCAATCCTCAAATTTGATGGTCTGTAAAATCAAATAGATTTTCAGTAACTGTAGTCCTTCTGTTTCGGTAGCTGTGGTGATGACATGGTTTTGGAATTGAATTTTTCCCTGTGCACATTTTAGATTTACTGATAATGGTTTTAATTTAAAGTCTCATCTGTGTTTAAATGGTTATGATGGGTTTGGTTTATTTAGAAGCTTGATTAGTGCATGGACTTAAAAATACGAATTAAAAGGTAATGTACATAATGAAAGGAAGAATAATATAGAGGAAGGAGGCACACGGTTTATGCGGTTTGGCCATGGCCTATATTTATAAAAGAAAGTCACAGCACTAATGTTTTTCCCAAGTAAATACTTGGCCTATTTTTGTAAAAGAAAGTTATAGCAGTAGTTTTTTTCCCCAAGTATGCTCTTCATATGTATAGAACATTGAAAATAGAGATACGACATTGTAAATATCTTTTACACCTGAAGTCTGTCTTCATCTTTTGATCAACATGTAAAAGAATAATAAGATTATATTTGGAATCACTACCTGGCAAGTACTAACTTTCGTACTAATTTGAAGTTGTCATCAAAGGAGTTTTACCTAATTTTTCTGAATAATTAATTCAGAGATTTCAAGAATTTTCATCAATTTTCCATGAATCGTGGTTATTAATCCAAGTCCAAATGTCTACGCTATTCTTCTAAGCCAAAGCTCTATGCATTTGACAATTTGCTTTTTAAAGTCAGAACTGTTGTGAAGTTTCTTTTCCACCAGGCTAAGCTAATTAATACCGATTGACAATTATGGACAGTGTGAGAGCTGAGAAGCAAGGAGAAAGTAATTGTCTTCAGCTGGGATATCAGTACAATCTAATTTGATGGTCAACCTTGACTCTTAAGCATAGTAAACTACTGGATCAGACTCTATTTGTTCTTTTATCTAACTTTCACGAGGCCTAGAAAACTAGTAGTGTTAGAAATATTTCTTAATTGGCGGGAAACCTGTAAAATCCAACGATTGACTGCACTAGGATCTAGGAAAATCTAGATTACGACAATTAGAGTGAAGGAAGTACAGTGGGCCCTAGTGGTTGGCTTACATTTTCCATAAATACCGAAGGCTTTAGTTATGAAACCTGTAGGAAAGGAGCCTACCTGAGGTACTTTTAGGTTTGGGCTTATTCTTTGCAAACACACTTGGACCCCAATTACGTCTCATATGAAAATGGCTCCGCAGTTTATCAGTGTGGGATGAGAAACTTTTTAAATAGTTACCTCAATCTCTGTACACAGGTTATATATCGAATTAAACTTCCGGGACCTGCTATCTTGGGCGAGGGAAAGCCTGAAAATCAGAATCATGCCATAATCTTCACACGTGGAGAAGGCTTGCAAACAATTGATATGAATCAGGTATAGTGTTGTCATAGAGTCCCTTGTTTCAACCTAATATCTCAGCATTATATTACATCTGTTAAAATACCATATCCAGGACAACTACCTGGAAGAAGCTTTGAAGATGAGGAACTTGCTTCAAGAATTCCTTAAAAAGCATGATGGTGTGAGATTCCCTTCAATACTTGGACTTAGGGAGCACATTTTTACTGGCAGGTATGAACAATCTTTAGTTGGATCAATGCCATGTTGGGGTTTTCGAGACAATACAAACACCATGTTATCTGCTGTTAATTGTTGTCCTTTCCCATTGTTATTGCTTATTGTTGACTTGCTGTTTGCTGCAGTGTTTCTTCACTTGCATGGTTCATGTCAAACCAGGAGACAAGCTTTGTAACCATTGGTCAGAGACTGTTGGCAGATCCTTTGAAGTAACGTTTCTTGTCGTGGAGTAGATACTCTGTTTTTTTATTTTCTAATTTGTTTTAGTTTTTCGTACTTTCTTTTCTTTATCGATACACTTGGGCAGTCAATGGTTAGAATAGAACGTCAATCTTTCCAACCTGTATAGATGTCATGCCATTCTTATCGAATAAACATTTGGTTACTAATCTAAAGAGAAAAAAAGAAGAAAAAGTTCAGGTTGGTTTTGTGAAATTGAGGTTTGCATTTGGTGCCTAGAAAGAGTAGAATTGAGTGAAGAATGAAAAAGTATACCTTCTTGCGGGCCTTACGCGTCTTTTGTCTTGGTTTGAAGATCTGAGCTGATGATAACATTGTGAATGAACCACTCAAGGAACTATGCTTACATATAATACAGCAGAGTGGCGAAGTAAAATATCTTCTAATGTATATAGTTGGCATTTTGTAATTATTTGTTGGTTTTGATGTCTAACACATAAATCAGACGGCACTATGGTGTTTCTTGGGTAACCTACTTTTTGTTGGTCCTTAATGACTTTTTTTTTTTGCATGAAAAGCTTATTTTCTCACGCCAAAAACTTCAGTATTTCCTCATTTTTGAAGAGCCTGTGTGTTCATTTCTTGTGTTTGCATGGATGCTTATCCATGTTTTTTTGTGCTAGGGACAGTTTCGTTAGAGATAACTGTGCATGTCTTCATTATCTTGTGCTTTGTGCTTTTTGTATCTCGTGTGCATTCATTACTTTCCTTGTTATTTTCCATTCAGGGTTCGATTTCACTATGGTCATCCAGATGTTTTCGATAGGCTATTTCACTTGGCAAGAGGGGGTGTTAGCAAGGCATCCAAGACTATTAACTTAAGTGAGGATATATTTGCTGGTATGCTCATCCTCTCAAGTTCTCTACGTATCATTGTTTCCAGTTTTTTTTTTGTCCCTTTTCTTCTTTCGGCAGGGGATGGAAGGGGTAGTAATGATATTGCTTACTTTGCCCTTATGATTGCACCATGACTGCAGGCTTCAATTCTACACTTCGTGAGGGAAATGTTACTCATCATGAATACATACAAGTGGGGAAAGGAAGAGATGTGGGCCTTAACCAGATTTCTCAATTTGAGGCAAAAATTGCTAATGGCAATGGAGAGCAGACATTGAGTCGGGATATATACAGACTTGGACACCGTTTTGACTTTTTCCGAATGTTGTCATGTTATTTTACAACAGTTGGTTCCTACTTTAGTACCTTGGTATGTTGCTATTAAACCATATTTGATTCACTGCGATGATTTTCTTTTGCTTTTCTGAGCTTCTTTGACTCCTGGCAGATTACTGTTCTCACTGTATATGTATTCCTTTACGGACGCCTTTATCTGGTTCTAAGTGGACTTGAGGAGGGGTTGAGCAAACAACCTGGAATTCGAGACAATAAGCCTCTCCAAGTGGCTCTTGCTTCTCAATCATTTGTGCAAATTGGATTCTTGATGGCCTTGCCTATGGTGATGGAGATTGGCTTGGAAAGGGGTTTCCGAACTGCACTAAGTGAGTTTATACTTATGCAGCTACAACTGGCTCCTGTATTTTTCACGTTTTCTCTAGGAACGAAGACCCACTATTACGGAAGGACTTTGCTCCATGGAGGTGCAAAATACAGGCCTACAGGTCGTGGGTTTGTGGTGTTTCATGCCAAGTTTGCTGAGAACTATCGCCTCTACTCCCGTAGCCACTTTGTCAAAGGACTTGAGCTAATGATTCTGCTGATTGTCTACCAAATGTTTGGTGTTTCCTACAGAGGTTCAGTTGCTTATGTTCTGATCACAATATCAATGTGGTTCATGGTGGGCACCTGGCTTTTCGCTCCTTTTCTCTTCAATCCTTCAGGGTTCGAGTGGCAAAAGATTGTTGATGATTGGACTGATTGGAATAAGTGGATAAACAATCGGGGTGGTATTGGTGTACCCCCAGAAAAAAGTTGGGAATCTTGGTGGGAGCAGGAACAGGAACATCTTCGTCATTCTGGGAAGCGTGGTATTGCTGCCGAGATATTGTTAGCTATACGATTTTTTATCTATCAGTATGGGCTCGTTTATCACTTGACCATCACGAAGCATACCAAAAGTTTTCTGGTATGTAAATCACTGGAGGTTTCTGATGCATTTGTGCTACTTCAAGGTCGTAACATTGTATATGAATGTTTATAATTGTTTTCTGCTGGTCTCAGGTATATGGCATATCATGGCTGGTTATCTTTCTCATATTATTTGTGATGAAGGTGAGAAAATTTGCTTACTTTTTTTGTTATGAATGTTTTTTTATTTTTTATTTATTTTTTATGAATGTTCTGAGAAAGCATAATTTAAAAGATACGAAATTTTCTGGTTTTTGTGTCTGATTGTTTATTGCTGGTGCATAAGAGCATCTCCAATCCAATACTCTATTTTCACCTTTATTTTTCATTTGAGAGATCTAAAATGCAATAATTTATCGAAAAGGGTTTGGAGAATTCTTGCATTCAAGCCAACTCCAATCCGATACTCATTTTCTACCTCTATTTTTCCAAAAAAAAAAAAAAAAAACCTCCTTCCAAATGTCAAACATTCACCACTTTCCTCCGAAATTCAAATTATCGTGTTTCAAAATTTTATTAATAATATTCGTTATGGCGAAAGTACATAAACACCCCCTCAACAATCACTTTTTCCCATGGAGACCCCCTCACATTTAAAAGCGCCCATACAAACCTCCTCAACTACTAAAAACGCAAAAATGCTAACTCCGTTAACGGAATGGAGGAAATGACTAAGATACCCTTTTTTTATAAGGCGAAAGTACATAAACACCCCCTCAACTATCACTTTGTTCCACGGAGACCCCCAAACATTTATATTATACCCTTATTCTATCAGTCGTTGTTCTAATTGTTTTTTTTCGTTTTATACAATTTCTTTTTTCCTTACATCAATCATTTTAAAGAGAACCTTCTGTATATAACCATAAAAAATAGTGTGAAAACAGTGGCGCGACGGCGGTAGGTGCCGCGGTGGTTCTTTTGCTGATAAGAAATGAGAAGAGAAAAAGATGAGGGAAAGGAAAAAGGTGTGGGAGAAGAGAAGTGGAGGAGAATGGTGGTGGCAGTCGACGACAGTTGTTGCGTTGTTTTTCCCATCTCAATTTTTTTAACTTTTCTTTAGAGAGAGAGAGTGTGTATTGGAGGAGAGAGAAAAAAAAGGTTACTGGAACCAGTGGTTAGTTGGTTAGGGTATAAAGAGAGAATCGCTTAGATGGAAAGGGAGAGATTACCTGTGATTGAGAGGGGGTGAGGAGAATATAGTCCTTTTAAGTTTTAATCTAACCATTGATTTTAATGGTTGAGATGGAGTGTTTTTTAAAAAAAAATTGTGTGGGTGGAACCGGCCCCTATATATATATATGAGTCCACTTCTAATAAGGGCGCCCTTACCGTATTACAGTAAGAGCTTTCCCTTTCTCCCATTTTCCGACCAAATTTCGATGATCTGAGTTGCTCAATGTGTTCAGAACGTGATTTTAAGGGTACCCGTGAGAAATCAGCAAAAAAAAAGACCGGGAAGGGCTTCATTCGAGCAGTTTTTATTTGAACCGTTCGATAAAAAACAAACAAAAACTGCTCGGATCAAGCCCTTCCCGATCATTTTTTTTGCCGATATCTTGTGAGTACCCTTAAAATCACGTTCTGAAGACATTGAGCGGTTCAGATCATCGAAATTTGATCAGAAAATGGGAGGTCCTCTTAACAAGGTAAGGGCGCCCTTACCTGATTGTAACTGTGTGTGTGTGTGTGTATATATATATATATATATATATATATATGAACCAAAGTTTCAGATTTGTTTGCTGATTTTGGGTTTTGATTGGAGGTTCTTTGTAGAGGGAAGAAAGAGAAGGGTTAGAGGGGGTGTATGTTCGTAATGCAACAAAGGTATTTTTGTCCGATTTATGGATGAGGGGGTTCATCACAAATGGTTTAGAGACGGATGGGTGTCACTTGGGTAACGGAGATTAGTTGAGGGGGTCTGTATGGGCGCTTTTAAATGTGAAGGGGTTTTCGTGAGAAAAAGTGATAGTTGAGGGGGTGTTTATGTTCTTTCGCCATTCGTTATTGGTCTTATTTTAAAGATAAAGTGAATATATCTTAAATAATACCAATTTTATTAAAAATAAATGTGCACATACTCATTTGATTGATAAAATGAGATTTGGAAAAGGTAAATTGTAAAATGGAGGAGATCCTCCATACTTTTTCTACACTCCATATTTGGAGTATCAATCCCATCCTCCCAAATAGAGGAGATACTGGAGGATGGGTTGGAGTTAGTTTTTCCTCCACATTTTGGAGAAATGAAGATGTTGACTGCAGGTTGGAGATGCCCTGAGAATACGTTGAAACAAACGAGGTAACATGGGCCTTTATAAATGAATTGAGGTTATTCCTGGCCAGCTAGATTGAAAGAGTAGGAATGAGATGTTAAGTAATAAGACGTGTTTAATTTCTTAACTACTTAAAAAGTGACATCGGCTACTTGTTTTGGCAAATGGGTTTTCTTCACAATATCCCGTGTCTTTTGAATTTACAAATTGCTCCCCTATGGGATGTGTTATTTAAAGTGGCATATATGACTTGCTGTTTAAATCTTGTATTACTTTCCCCTTTGTCAGACTGTTTCTGTGGGACGGCGAAAGTTCAGTGCAAATTTTCAGCTCATGTTCCGGATTATCAAGGGAATGATCTTCGTGACGTTTGTCTCAATTCTTGTTACTCTGATAGCGCTCCCCCACATGACAATGCAGGATATCTTAGTGTGCATTCTTGCGTTCATGCCAACTGGCTGGGGTTTACTTCTGGTCAGTGAAATATATATGATCTACCTTGCGCAATTATTTTTTTGTTCTTTTTACACTTTGGAAATAACTAGAAATAAATTCTCCTGGTTCTAACCTTAGTTACACTGAAAATAACTCTGGATATCATCGTTGTACACTTAGTTTGCTACTGTTGCAATCTACTCCTGCTGCTGCTGCTCCCAACTACTCCTGCTGCTCTGATGACCGATCTTGATCCTCCTCTCACACAGCTAGCCACCCTCTCGGTTTGGAACACAAACTGTGTCGGGTGCATGACCAGATTCAGCCTAAGAAGCACATATACACACACAGATATAGACAAGGGACACAGGACATGACAATTCTAAATAAATCAGGATACAGACATGGCGAGGGACACAACAAAAAATTTGGGATACATACATGTACGCACATATACACGGATATGGACAAGGGACACAAGAGACAACAATCTATTCTAAATAAATGGGGATACCGACACGGCGAGGTACACAACAAAAAATATGTATAAGTATTAGGATATATATTTAGTAGTTATTCGAACGGACATTCCATCTGGAAATAACAAAAACAAATAGTATCTTTATAATTCTTAATTTTTCCTTTGTAAATAATTACAAGTCAAACGAGAGTTTTATTTGGTCAAAATTAATTTATCTCTACTTTTCCCCTTATATTTTGGGAATATCATAACCTTGAAATAAGCTTTCAATATTATGCATCGATCCATGTCCTGTTTCCATCCCTGTCAAAGTTGAGACACGGGTGTCCTCAAAGTGTCAGACACAGATACACCAAGCAGTTAGGAGTGGCGGTGCTTTATAGGTCTTTGAACGATCCCTGCTGCCAAGGTTATAACGTTGACATTCTTTTGCAAGTGCAAAAAAATACTACACCTTTAGATCCTTTACATGGAGTTTTAATTTTCCTCTTGAGGCTGTTCTTGGAAGATGGATTTTGGGGTGGGATAAAATGAGGGATGGAAACACAATAAATACATTTTTTCTTCTCATGTGTGGTTCCACAAATCCATGATCAAAAGTTCAAAATGGAGCCTTACATGTAATGAGGTGCAAGCTCAACGTAGCATATTTACTGTCTTGTTGATAAGCATATTTGTTAAAATCTCAAGATTCACGATTCTATTATTGATTCAATTTGCGATTCAATTAATGATTTATACAACAATACAAATCTAATCAAGGATTAGACAAAAATTTTCTGAACCGTACTATTCACGGTTGGTTTTGCGATACAATTCATGCAAATATAACAATTACTCCATTCGATGGAAATGAAATCTCTTACCTTCAATTGTTTTTCTTTCTGGAAAAGCATGAATATGACTTCATAGAGTGTTAAGTTTGGAAAACTGTATAGTGTATTCCCATGCAAAATTTGTTTGTTGCAATATCTTTAGTTATTGGGAGCTTGTTGTTATCCCTTTTTTCCTCTTTCTAATCAAGGATTAGTTATTGCTTGGAACAGTTTCTTCTTGTGCATATGCTCAATTTCTGTTCTATTTTCCCTTCGACCAGATAGCACAAGCTTGCAAGCCTCTTGTACATCGATTTGGGTTCTGGGCATCAATTCGTACCCTCGCTCGCGGCTATGAAATTGTCATGGGATTGCTCCTTTTCACCCCTGTTGCATTTCTCGCCTGGTTTCCTTTTGTCTCGGAATTTCAGACTCGTATGTTGTTCAACCAAGCATTTAGCAGAGGTCTACAGATTTCGCGTATTCTCGGTGGCCAAAGGAAGGATCGTTCTTCTCGTAACAAGGACTAGTTTCAGCTCTAGTTGTGGCACTGTTTATGGTAATTACCTGTGGTAACTTATTGTAATTATGTCTGCGGCATTTTTATGTAATTATTAACTGATGGGATGTTGCCGTGTATGGATTACTCTTTGGAGTATTACAACTAGTTAGAATTGCTTACTCAAGGAGGAACCATTTTCATCGTGCCTCTGTATGTTTTATTGCTTTTGAAATTAGGTCGGACTTACCTAGGACTCTATCTTGTTGCGAGTCATTAGTCTAATGAAGCCAATTTGGTAGCTGAGATTGTTAAAACGCTTATCAAAATGGGTCTGTATTGAACTCCAGACCTCAGAATGCAGGTATATTTAAATGTCATAGTTTTCTGCGTAATACTGTGCTAGATGCATCATGTGATTACATAGCTTCTCAATTGTCTTCTCTCTTGCAATTAGTCGAGCTGGGTTGGAAAAAGATTTGGGGAACCGGCACACCAACCCTCTGATCGCTACTTCTATTTTTTTTTCATGGAGATTGGTGTAAAGTGACATCCTCCGAAGAAAGTGAACTCCAGAAGGAGTTGAATGTGGTGGTTAGCTTCTTTGTTGCTAGACTCTGGTGTTAGAGGTCTCTGGTTTAGTTTCTAGATGCCTTTTTTTTTGAATCAGTTTCTCTTCTGATGGATTTACATGAATCTTTTCTGGGTTTTCCTATAGAATCAGGTTCGAAGAATTTTCCTAGTTTTCCTTTTCCTTGTTAAAGGTTTTCTTGAGCTAGTGGAGTTGTATTGCTTGGATTTTAAGGTCTACTGATTTTTTGAGTAAAAAAGCATTAGGCATAACTAAAAGTTGAGCCATCAACCAACATTTGTCTGTGGTATAAAGGTCGCCAGGTCGGTATGTTAAAGCATCTCCGGCAGAAGTAACAAAAGTTGGCTTCAAAACTGTATTTTGTTACCTTTCTAATAATTTGAAAGGTGAGTTAGCATACAATAGACATGCACTCTGACAGAATATATAAATAATATTTTTATTATTAATTTTGAGCATAATTTAAAATACTATATGTACTCGTCATATTTATGTGGATTATTTGCATTTGTTAGTTATATGTCAAATTTTTGTAGATTATTGATATGTCTCAATGAGGGGAATCAAAAATATAAAAAATTAAGATCAAAATTCAAAAACATTAGTAAAGACAAAAAATAAGGAAAAATTTTTTAATTTTGTTCAAAATTTTTGAGTTTTGATAATAATGTTGTATTTTTTCGATTTTTTTCGTTGAGACGAACCAATTATCCACAAGAAAATTTGACCTGAAACCAACAAATGTGAAAAAAAAAGAAAAAGAAATAATAATAAAAAAGTCATTTAGCTTATTTGCCAAACTGGCCCGTAATGGAGTACTGCTATGTGTACCGACCATTTTTGGACCGAAACCGTACAGACGGCCGCGCGCGGCCGTCTCCGGCCACCGGACGGCCGATCCGAGCCGTCCAAAAATTTTTAAAAAAAAAACCGAGGGGCCCCACGCGGGAATCAACGTCATCCGATGTGTGTAGGGTGCTTGATCTAAACACCCTATTTTTCGTGTATATATGTGGCTCGGATCGGCCGTCCGGTGGCCGGAGACGGCCGCGCGCGGCCGTTGGTACGGTTTCGGTCCAAAAATGGTCGGTACACATAGGATTTTCGCCCGTAATGTGTGTGTACCATTTTTGGCGCAATCAGGTGTAGTATGTATTGGTGGGAGTAAAAGTAAAACAATGATTTTTTGTATGAGAATTGAGTTGGTCTATGTGGCAACAAGGTAGCCATGGATCTCAACTGGGGTGATCTTGTCCATACACGGGACGAAACTCGATAGCCGAAAGCTCGACTCGAGCCTACCCCATGGGGTTGAAGAGAGAGAGATTATAGGGTAAAGGGAGTATTAGATAAATAGATAAATAAATATTACTAATTAGTTAGTTTTTTTTTTATTCACTTTGTTCATCTACCATTTTTCACAATTGCAAATTAATTTGAATTTATTTTTTTCGCACTTTAGATATATATGTCATCATGCACATAGAATAAAAAATATCGCTAGCGTGCACCGAACACAAAGTCGAAAAAAAATAAACCAACTTTTTTTCTCGAATAGCGTTGTGTTCGTTCGATGCACGGGCCAAAAAAAATACCAATGTGATTTTTTTTCCTTGTGCATTAAACAACAATAACAATGTTAGTCAAAATATTTGGAGTGATTTTCACTAGTTGTGAAAGAAAAGCCGATGGACTGAAAAAATCCGAACTGAACTGAACCGATCAATTTTCGGTTCGGTCTTGGTTACTTGGAAATTTTTTCAGACTGAACCAAGCCGAACCGATATACCCCAAATATCATACTGATTTGGACCAATCAATCAAAGTCGTCCTCTTCAAAAAAACAACAAATGTCAGCCATCCATTTCAATCTCAATCGTCCATCTGAATCTTAACACTAGACCAAAAACCTAAAAGAACATAAAAAATTGATCGGACCGGACCACCCAGAACTGATTTCGGTCCATTGTTTTTCCGATCGGGGTCAGTTCCGAGCTATATTACCCTGAATCGATCGGTTCGGTCTTGAACACCCCAAAACCGAACCGAACTAACCGATTTTCACACTCCACTTTTTGATATTCACGCTGTTTTTTTAGTGTTAAAAGTATATGTATTGTTTTGTTAAAAGTTGAAAAAAAGGGGTGTAAATATATAAAAAAAGAGTGAATATCATTTCTCTAAAATACTGTAAATGATTTTTTTTTTGACGCATAAGAATGTTGTTGTGCATGCATAAACAATCCAAACTGTTAAAAAACCATATGAAAGACTCTGAATTCTGTAATCCTTATACGATGAAAAAGGAAAAAAGTGACCTAGAAGAATATTTGAAATTTGGAATTCCGGTCACTTAAAACCACTTGTTGAGACGAAAGTCTTAGTAAAAGGCATGATAAAACGCTTGCATTCAGGGCCGGCCCAAAGTATTTGAATGTCCTAGGTCAAGTGGTGGAATAATGCCCTACATAAATTTTTTAATTTAAAAATAATAAACAGAAATACTTATCTATATATCATTTTCATTCATACTATTCAACATGGTAAATATTTCAGCCTTAATGACTTGTGCGGTTGCAATAATATTAGGTGGACTCAGGTTTGAATTACAGCAGCCTCAATTTGTGTGATAGAGAAATTTTAGGATTTGAACCCAAACATCTTATGTGGAAAAGCAAACACTTTACCACCAACAACTAAAGGAGTTTGTATTATAATTGCGCATAGAAATATATATATATATATATATATATATAGAGGAATTTTCAAGTGAGGGATCCCTCATTTTTTTTGAACCGTTCAATGAAAACTGCTCGGATGAAGCCCTTCCCGGTCATTTTTTTTGTTGATTTCTCATGGGGACCTTTAAAATCACGTTCTGATTACTTTGAGCGGCTCGGATCATCGAAATTCAATCGGGAAGGGGAGTCCCGCATTTTAATAAAATGAGGGATCCCTCACCGGAACCTAACTCTATATATATATACACACACACACACTTATCTAGGAAGGAATGCCCTATTTTTGGCCAAAAATGTAAAGGCCCAACTGCCCAAGGCGGCAGCCTCTTGGGCCTTGCCCTGCCTACATTCACCAAATGGCAAAAGGGGCATTTGCTTCATCCCTACTCCGTTAATTTGCTTGACAGTCTGTGACTCAAGTTGTATCTGAATACAACTCTAGAACCCCACTACCCCAGTCAAACAACAATTCATCATTTTGAATGCTCACGAGGGTTATTATTGAGTTTGTATAACTTGGACTAACGTGAGTAATGGAACGGGTAACATTTCACATCCAAATGGAGGTTTACCGAGTATCTTTCCACCCAAATCCAGTTTTCATAATCCTCCAACATCCACACGTAGACAAATAAACTACACACATGATAGAATGCTAATTTCCCTTTCATCTCAAAGATCCACACATACGTATGCGCTTTCTGTGTAGAACATTTCACTCCTGGACGAGGCACATAACGAAATTCTTCAGTGTCCATGTCAAACATCATAATGGAATTGTTGCAAGGGGGAATCCCACTTTCATTTAGTAACCAACAACAATTAACTATCCAGTGCAAGACTCCATTAAGTATTACCGGGGGAGTCGAAGCATCCGGTCGGTGAGAAGAGTCATCAAGTTTTCTCCATGGCTGTCCTTCGAAACTGTATAAAAAGTACTCATAATCAACACCGTCTAGGCCACGAAAAGCAGCTTGTGGTGCACGACAAGCAACTTGTAGTCCTCTTCGTAAGTGGATGGAAGAAAACACCCGGATGAACCAGAGACCTTATAGTTACTTTTTCCCTTGTGAGAGGATTGCAAACAAAAGTTAAACTACTTGGAGATATCGGACGGAACATAAACAACCCGTTGTAAGATCCAGAAAGAACTGGCACTTGCGGCACTTCCGAGTGCATAAATTTGGCCCCCGTTTTCTCGATCATCTAATTCGGTTTAGCTCCTCCGTCAAATATAAACATGTCCATCTTCTCAGCATTGTCAACAGATTGCACGAAAAGAAGTAAAGCGGCTCTCTTACAATGCATCTCAATAAAACTAGGTGTTGAAGTTAAAGTCAACCATTGCCTGCATACCTTTCAACATTCCAACACGCTATTACCGGGGAGTCTATTGAGAATGTCAATAAGGATTTCTTCGGAAAGATCTTGCATGAAAAACCGTCCGCACGGATATTAAGCAAACGAATTATCTTATCCCAAAAAAAACCAACTCTTTTTTTTTTTTTTCAACCATTTGAAGATTCTGTGAAATTCACAGTGTGAATGGAACAGTAAGTTAGTTTAAAAAATTATATAACAGATTATATAAGAATGGGTGGGTTTGCAAATTGTTTTGGGGGCAATATTAGTTGGGATTGGACTTGTCCATCTTGTAATCCCATACGCAAAACAAACATGGGATAGGGAGAATTAACTACCAAATAGTCCCTGGACTATTTAGTCTCCGGACTAATAATCCCATAGCTATAATCCTTCCTAATCCAATCCCTCCAATCAAACAGAGCCTTAAGGCCCCGTTTGATAATAGTGATAGATGAATGTGATTCGTAAGGAGATAGAATTAAGATTGAGATTGGTAATGAGAAGGGATTGATAATAAGAAATGATTAATAATGAGTATGTTTGTTTGGAATGTGATTATTAATATTATGTTTGTTTGAGATGGGATTAGATGATGGGATTGGATTGATAGAAAAGATTGGTAGGAGAAGGGATTGATAATGAGGAGAGGATGGGATGAGATTATTAATACCATCTCCAAGATTGTATTAACAATACCCCCAAATTGGGGTATTAGCAATCCCATCGGATTGATAGTCCGGACCATTTTTGGGAAACCAAACAAGGTATTGATAATACCCCCACTCTACCAATTCAATCCCAACCCCTTGGAGGGTTATCAAACGGGGATTGGAGAGGAGCCGGAGTCCTCTCTCTCACGCACGCACGAGACCTCACCGGTGAATAACCCTAGGTACCAGGGGTTTTGGTTGGGTCTCGTCCAACTCCAATTTGAATCGGTTTCAACTTTCAAGGTACTTACATAATGATTGCTCTCGTTAGTCGTTATTTGAAGTTTCAAGGGGTCTTTTTGTGGTTATTCTGGATCAAATAGAATTTGAACGTCCTGCATAAGAGTGTATATATTGGTTGCATTTGTATAGACCGAGTTTTAATCGAATAAGATAGTAGTAAAGTTCTCTGTTTAGATCAAATTTTGATCATTGTTTTTCCTAATTGGAATTGTGAAAGCTCGCCATCGATAGTGTTAGCAGGCTTCTGCAGTATAAGATAGCTGCCACGGCCATGGCCACATCCACGCAGCTACAAAAAATTAGGATTTGATGATGAATTCATAACTTGGTACATGCCCTATTTTTCTTCATAAATGATTTTTTCTGTGTCTATAAAAGAAACCCACTCTCGGCCGAGAAAGATTAAGATTTCCTATGCCATAAGGATTACAGCTGTTAGCTGAGACTTGGAAAATCGGTTTGAACTGGAAAAATCGGATCGGATCGGATCAAAATTTTCAAACCGGTTGAATAATTTCGATCCAGTTCCAGTTTTAAAAATTTTATTTTTTGAAAATCGGTTCGGTTTCTGGTTTATATGTTTTAGAAAGCGGTTGAAATCGGACCGGAACAATGACCGAGTACCCCCTCGATAAAAAAAAAAACCTCTATTTGAAATTGATAAAAGCATATACGAAACATCAAATGTTTTTTTATAAATTATGTCTGGATTATGAAGCAAAAGTAGATATTTTGTAAACAATTTTGCCGATATTGGATTGAGTTTTTTTTATTTTATGGAAACCTTAAACAAATTTTTTTAAATAAAATAAGCGGCTCAGATCACTTTTTTTGGAATCCGATATTGGTCCAAAACGCAAATGTACGCTATGTATGAACCTGTATGTACTCAGAGACTTTTTGCAGTTTTATAGACAACCGAATCAACGACGCGTGGCGGATCAAAAAAAAAAACGACGCGTGTAAACGAACACGTATTTCAAATCTCACCCGTACGTTGCCAACTTTAAGATCCAACGGTTCACTCTATCATAATCATCTTCTATAAGTAGGCCACCAATGCTTCATTTTTATCTCACCACGCAATGCAGATTCGTTTAAAATCAGAAATCGAGATTTGAGAGAATTTGAAATGATCGGCAAATCGCATCGCCCTTGCCGTTGAGCTTTGAACCGACAATCGATTATTCCTTCGGCGATATAATCAAAATCCTCCCCAGATTTTCCAGGGCTTTCTTTTTTTATCGTTACATAGCCGTTACTTGTTCGCGCTCCATTTGGAAATTTGTTTCAAATTTTTTTGAAATTGGAACCCGATCTAACGCGTTTTTCACTCCGGTCATTCGAGCGCGGTTTCAAGAGCATGAACGATCAGGTGATGACGATGATGATGAACCAACAACCTCCACAGGTACAGATTTTGAGTCAGCCTCAACCGTCTCAACTCATGAACCAAATACATCCTTTGAGTCAGTCTCAGTTGATGATGAGTCGGAGCTGCTACGGGATGTGGCCCCCACCGCATCCTCCTCCTCCTCCGCCGCACGCCTCGATGGACACGATGAGGTTTCCAAACCCTATCAACAAGAAGCAAGGCTTCGCATCGAAACAACGCAATTGGAAGGGTAAAAAGGGAAAAAACGACGCGAGGAAAGACGGTAGGAGGAAGGAAAAGCCAGCGACCATAACCGGTGTTGGTGGCGGCGGTTCCAAGCCTTCAACGGTTATTGAGTTGCAGTATATGAACCGTTTGAAGGCTAGGAGGTTTTACCCTAATAAGAACAACAAGAAGAAGAAGAAGAATGACAGATTTGCCCCTTATGCTCCACGTAACACCACCTCGTTTATAATTAGGGCCAAGAAGTCCGGTGGGATTGCGGCATTCGTTTCGCCTAGCCCCGTAACTCCGGCAGTACTACCGACGCCCAATTTTTCACCATCGAGAGAGGTCTTGGGGGAAATGGCGAAGGAGGAGTGGGGAGTGGACGGGTACGGGTCAATGAAGGGGTTGATTAGGCTTCGATCATCGCCCAGTAATGAGGGGGATGGGCACGAAGAGGAGGAGGAAGAAGAAGAGGAAGGAGGAGGAGGGTCGAGGCCGTCGAGCGAGAGTGATGTGGAAGAGCATGTGGAGGTGGAGAGGAGATTGGATCATGATTTGAGCCGGTTCGAGATGGTTTGTCCGAATTACGGTGTGGATTATAACAATGTGTTGGAGAGTAGGGTGGAAGATCAGGATACCCATATAGGTCAATTGGAAGAGGAGAACTTGATTTTGAAGGAGAGGGTTTTCTTAATGGAGAGGGAGTTGGGTGACTTGAGGAGGAGGTTGGTGTGTCTTGAGAGGCAGAACCAAGTTGGAGAAATTAATGAGGGAGTGGTTGATAATGCTTCTGAAAATGAAAGTGAGGGGAAACAGGATATCCGTTCGAGAGAGGAGAATAATGATAATGAGGAGGTGGAAGAGAATAGTGAAGAGGGTGGGGAGTTTGATTTGAAAAAGGTGAATAATGAGGAGATGAGAGAGAATGAGTTTGCTAGGGATGATTATATGGAGGAATCTGTACATGTAGAACATTAAGTGATTTTGAAGACCAATTAGAAGGATGGAAAATTGGGAAATGTGGTTGCTCAGGGAAGAGCATTGACGACAGTGACTTGACTGATTGTCCCGCGTTTATGCGAGTCTCTCCCCTGAACAGATATAATCTTGAACTCGGTAGATTACACCTTGGCGTCACCCATATGTGCATAGCTCCATATATGTGCTCTAAGTAGATTAACCTGTTTGATTTTCCTTTTTTTTTTTTCTTTTTTTTGTTGATCTAATGAGAAAGAAGAGGACTGGTTTACTTCCCCATTGTCATCATCCAGTTGGTAAATCAGTTTCCCTAATAATATGGGATTTGATCATTTTTTTCTCCATTATATTCGTATCCCTTTCTTTTCCCTATTGGGTGGGGTGGGGATGCTGTGTTGTTGCTGCTGGAGGGTTCTTTTGTTAATCACATGAATTTGTAATCTTTGCATTGTTCAATAAACGTCTGAATTGAAAACTTATTCCTAGTTGCTTTATGTACAAGTGCTTCCCCCATCTATTTCCAAATTGTGCTGTTTTGTTTGTCTTGAATGGCCAGCTTACATGCATAAAGCTTTTGTAATGCTTGTAAATGTATTATCTTGATTTATGTCTCGAGTAAGGAAGAAGTTTCTACTCGGTTCTAGATTTCCTGGTTATTAGCTATGAATCTATTGTCTTGTTCCATTCCATTTATCACTCCAAACTTTGGCTGTTGGGTCCTTTGTGGAGCACAATTAGCTCTGAATTTTTTAGTTGGATGAAAGCATGCATCATTTTACGTTTTCTTCAACTTTGAGCTATTAGCTGGTTGTGGATATGAGTACAGTACACAAGTCACACATCGATGAATGTGAATGTTGGATAGGCTCTGTGTGATTTTAGTCACTGAATGCTCTCCTTCTTCCATGTTTCGTTTGCAAAGGGATACTTCCTGTCAAAATTGTTTTCTAGCAATAACTATTTGTGCCTCTCATTGATCTTTTTTAGCTGACTCACAAGATTGTGTAGTCATCTTGACTACAAGGTTTAGGAGGCTTGAAATAGATTAGTCTGATGTTCTTTTTTAAAAACCTACAGTATTTTGGGTTTAACCTTGGTTGGTAGTTGGAAGCCTTGATTGACAGATGGAAAGTCATCTTGAAAGTAACCTTGAATATTTCTAGATTGTAGACATTTTAAGATTGAATTCTCTCTTTTCAATTAAGGTGGCCAAAAGGTAGATTATTTTGTACTCTGTGTCGTTTTTACGTAATTATAATCTCCAGTTATGGTGTGGAGATTGACATTCTGAGGAGAAGTTAACTGAATTAACATTTTGATGATTTCACCTTGAAGATTCCTTTACTGAGTTGAGATAGAGGAGAGGTTGCATCCCTCATAATGTAGAGGAGGTGACTGAACGAGAGGATAAGATGGAGGAGGAGCTTGTCGTAATAGTTACTATGAAAGCTATTATACAATGACTCTTATGCCATTACAGAGGTTTACGAGGGAGATGACATTGAGTTTGAACCTCGGACCTCCCTCCCTCCCTCTCTCTCTCTCTCTCTCTCTCTCTCTCTCTCTCTGCGCGCGTGTGCATGCATGTGCATGTTTCAAGTTTTAGATTTCACTTGTAGAATGATTTGGATTTCAGTTTTAGATTTCAGGCATCCAGTTAGTGTGCTAATTGAAATTTGTTTTGCTAGTAATCTACTTCTGCTTGAATGCCCAATGCAAGGCCACACGTTAGCTGTTGTGGAAATTATCAGAAACTATTTGGGATGGATTTCATGGACGATAAAATATTACTACGACAAACAGCACTGTTCTTTTGCAGCTGAAACTAAGTTGGTATAGTGATTTACAGTGGATACATACATGTGGAGGCAGATGCTTACTTTCCTGGACTTTGAGTAATACTCCGTACTATATGACTTGTCCTGCGTGAAAGTTTTGGACATTCTGCAACTGTTTCAAACCAAAACACGAATCAAGAACAGAGGTGGAACTTCAATCTCTGAAACAGTCTTCATTTCTACAGAATGTGCAATCTCACCACGAATAGTACCCCAAAAGGAAAATCACGAATGCAATTGACTTGAAACTCAGCTTTATTCAATGAATTTGCCAAAGACAGAATCCCAGTAGGATTTCATGGATGCATGGAGGTGGTATTTCATGTAACAGGCATGGTGTACTTGTTTCTCTCACGAAACATGGGGAGCCCACACAAGAAGCGGCTCTGGGGCTCTAACATGTTCGTGAAAGGAAACAGATACACTAAGTTGGTGTACCTATTACAAATACTCACAAAAAAACAAAATGAACATTGTCCGGATAAATGAGCTTCAAGAAAGACCAATAACCCTCCCAGTGGTGGTATCAATATCGATATCGTAGAAGCAAGGCCTTGTGGGAAGCCCAGGCATCGTGCTCATTGCCCCAACCAAGGGAAAAATAAATCCAGCTCCAATGCTTGCTCTTACGTCCCTGATTGGTAAGACAAAACCGCTTGGGGCTCCTTTCTCAGAAGGAATGTGGGAGAATGAATACTGTGTTTTCGCCATGCAAATTGGTAGAGTAGAGAACCCTTGCTTGCTGTACATCTCTATCTGCTTCTCAGCCTGGTAATCATCCATTTGTACAAGGAACTTATGTCAATGACAAGGTTGTACGGTTGAGAAGAAGAAGAATCCTTCCTCCACTAGGGGAGAAAGTAAGAAGCTGTTCGAGAAAATTAGTTGAAGGCTAAGTCGAACAAAAAGTCTTTAGCATGTTTCCTCTCTGGTAGTGACAAGGTTCCTTTGGGCTAGATATGTTCTGGTGTGGGTCGTAGCCTTTTCTAGCCGTGATTTGTGACCCATGTGAGTTTGAGCTTCACTGTTCTATTTATGTTTTCGGTAACGAAACTAATCGCTTACCAAAAAAGAGCAAAGTTCGGAATTTCATAGCTCCAGACCTATGTCACATGGACTTCTTGATATGCATGAAGTACCCTTGGCAATTGAACAAGGGACAAGGGTACGAGTCTCAGACATTTTTAGTTAGTCATTCGCACAGGAAACATATTTGGTGTTCAAATTTATGATAGAACAACTATGCATTAGCCGTTGCATGTACAAGTGATCTATAACACTTTGTAAAAACAATTTTTATAGGGTTACCTGATCCGAGTACTCTACCCCACTGGCACCATAGGACTTTGCGATTGCCTCTATCTTCTCTTTGATGCTAATATCCAAAGGATATAGAAATTTCAACGGTTGTGTAACATTCTCACATGCTTTCTGAACTGCAATGCCAAGGTCCACCTGAAAATCTCAAGTTCATTAGCTCATCACCATAGCAAACCCAATAGTTGGTACTACCACAAGTGTAACATAAACATTGTAGATCTCTTCGCTTTCATTTGTTCCCATAGTGCAACAAGCCATCAATGCATAATATGATCTGAACTCTTTAGCACCAAAGTTGTTCTGTTTGGCCAAGTACCAAACACAAGGGGTCAAAGTGAAGTTTGCCCTTTTCGAAATGGACAAACCAAAGAACCTAACCTCCTGTTTTCACATGACATACTATAGCATATATTTCATTCACAAAAAAGCTTTCTACCGTGTAACCTAACTTAACAACCTCAAAAGCCAAAGGATAACAATTACCTTTTAAGCTTTAGATTTCAAAGAAAACCAACCACAGCCAAATTCTCACATTGCAGCAACCATTAAGTGATAGAAGTAAAAAAAATAAGCGCCCATGTGGCTGTTACACAATCTTGGTTAGAACTCAACCCCAAAAGCTAGCTATTGAAGTGAGGGTGCCCTCACGTACCCAGGCGATGTGGGACCTTGCTTCTCACCCTCCCTCACCTGCAACGTGCTCACTCGGCTGGTACCTAGCTCTGATACCATGTTACATGGTCTTGGGTAGAACTCAAACCCAAAAGCTAGCTATTGAAGTCAGTTGTCACACTTCTATACTTCATACAATTTTTGTACCCAGGCGATGTGGAACTTCGCTTCACAATGGCAACCATACATTATCTATTTCTTCTTAAAGGTGCTAGTACAGTATACTTGTGAGAGATTTTGGCCGTAAATGGAAATGTTCTGGGCATTTTATTGAAAATGAATCATTCACAATCATTGCCTTTGTCACACAATCATTTCTTAAGGGAGATGTAATATAACTGTTTCAGAGACGGGACTTTCTCAGAAAAGGGGAAGTGGGTTGTGATTATAGTAGGTTAGTTTTCGAAGATACACCGAAGGACAAGAACTCCCACGGAGAAGTCCATTCCTTTTGAACCAGACCAGCCATCTTTTTCCATCCTCCCTACCTCTCTCTGAAAATCTCCATGAGAGTAATGGTAGATACAACAGAATCAATTTCTCGAAGAACGTTAAGGTAGTAAAAGCCACCTCATATTATTCTATTGGACCATCAAAATACAGTAAGGGAAACAGATGTTGCCCAAACCCAGAATTATAAACTTCTTGCAAGAGAAGCAGATAATTTAACTATTCAGATATCCAATTTTGTGGCAATTCCTTATATATTTCAAAAAGAAATGAAATTGTAGTAGGAATGAATTACTAACCGCTCCTTTTCCACCGTGTGCATGATGAGTACAAATCACAGCATCAAAGGCCCCAGCAGCCAATGCAGCATTTCTAACTGCATTCAGTTCTGCCTCTGAATCTGTAGCGAACATATTAACAGCAACCACAACGTTGACACCATAAGCCTTTGTGTTTGACACGTGCCGAGCCAGATTCACACAACCGGCTTCAACAAGACCGACATTCTCAGTTATGTAAGTGCGGTCAAGAGGCTTCCCCGCCACAACTTCAGGGCCTCCCCCATGCATCTTCAGAGCCCTTATTGTCGCAACAATTATGGCACATTGAGGTGTTAAGCCACTATATCTGCACTTTATGTTCATAAACTTTTCGGTACCAATATCAGCACCAAATCCAGCTTCTGTAACCACGAAACCACCTGGTCCCACCAGCTTTACTGCAATCTTGTCAGCCACAATAGAGGAATTCCCATGAGCAATATTGGCAAAGGGACCAGCGTGGACAAGAACGGGGGTGCCCTCTAGAGTCTGCATCAAAGTGGGGTTAATAGCGTCTTTCATGAGCACAGTTAAAGCACCTCCAACACCAAGATCATCGGCGGTAATGGGCTCTCCGGATTTGCTATTTCCAATCACCATGTTTCCAAGCCTCTCCCTCATATCGGCTAGAGAAGTCGTGAGGGCCAAAACCGCCATTATCTCACTAGCAACTGAGATATCGAATGCAGTTTCTCTCACCATCCCTTTTTCCTCAGGACCCTGACCAATAGTAATCTTCCTCAAGAACCGATCATTGATATCCATAACCCTCCTCCACGTGATGGAATCGGGGTCTATATCAAGTCTAGCAAACTTCTTGACTTCTTGTGAGGTAAGATCCTCGGGCTTGGTCTTGGAAATGCCGAGTTTTTTAAGACGCCTAAACATTATGTCACTGAAACTTCGTTTACCTTCTTTGTTTGGAGGGCATAACCGGTTGAGAAGAGCCTTATCACTTTGGGTAGATTCATGGAAAATTCGTGTGTCTATGGCTGCGGCTAGAAGATTATTTGCAGCTGTGATGGCGTGGATATCACCCGTCAGATGAAGGTTGAACTCGTCCATCGGAATCACTTGGCTATAACCACCACCTGCTGCACCCCCTTTGATTCCAAAAGTTGGTCCTTGCGAAGGTTGACGAATGCAGGTGACAACCTAATGTTAATCCAGAAAAATTTAGCCAGTGGTTTTACTTTTATCCTTAGCAGAAATTGAAGCAAAAAAACAAAGATAAGCAGATATTCCACTTCTGTAAGTTCTCCAAACAACAGCGGCCAGTAGATGTGACAGTTAAGAGAAGCAACAGAATCACCGCTAATAGCAATGCTAGGGGGAAGGAGAAGAAATTAACATGGGATGTTTTGGTAGAAAAAAAAAAGTATATGAATTTGTTCAACTTAATAGAATAAACAGCCTCCATAGAGCAGAATGGAGAAAAATGATTCATGTACCCTACTTCTGTACTTCACTTTATTCGGATACAAGTGCTGATTTTTTTTGGGGTTGTGTTCTCCATCATCAAACAGTTCATAGGTCAACTTACAATATCCAAGTACAATAATTGTCTTAATGATTTTGGAAGCAAGCAGAATACATATGGAGAGCGAATGTCTCTTACAATGATACATCCAAGTTTGAACAGTTCATTCTGTAGTGCACTTAAAAGAAACTTGTATGACCAGAAAATTATGAACGACCATGTCGACCACAAAATTGCAGAAACAAGTTAGGACTCGCGTATTAAGATGCAATGTACCGCTAATCATTTTGGGACCAGCTAACTTAAACTGTAAATAAGACATGGTATGCAAAATTGGATTTGATGACTCAGAAACTTTAAGTGTGAAATAGTCTCATAAAAAGGCACAACCACAAGCTTGGGGCAACTAACCTGTACTATTACTCCATTGACACTTGGAATGACAATACTGAAGCAACAAGTAATGAGTATTTGAGGGATAATGTGCACAATATTGAAAGAAGAAGAGAACACGGGATTGGTTTTGGCACAATCCCTTGATTGGTGAATGGTTTTCCTATCAAGACTACTCAGATACATTTTCCAATGAATGAATCTGAATGACAATGCAGTAGTCATTTTTTTACACGTCTCATTTTGTCTTTTTTACATATTTCGCTATTATACTTTTCTCCTGTCAATTTTTCATTACAACAACAGGCTTTTCAATATTGCCCTTTCATGAGCACTGGAACGTGAGATGAAAAATGCCAGTCCCACCACTTATAGAGACGATTTTTCAGTTTATAAGGATTAAGATCTTCACCTTTGGTAAACTGACCTGAACTTGATTAGATATTCAGCAATCTCAAAAGCTGGAATTTCACACAGAGAGAAAATTGCAAGAACAAAAAATTATGTATTCTGGAATCTGGAGGTCTTTGCTGACCTTTGATTTTTCTCAAGGGAGATTGCAATTGACATCACCATTTAAAACCTTACTTGCCACAATGGCCTCTCAATCAACTCGACATAGCTCTCACCAATATTTAAGTTTTCCACATGGATTGAAGTGTAAGGATCTAAACTCTGGATACAAAATCTCACTGGCAGGAAACCACACAAATTTTTTTCCATCTGCCACATACAATTACTGGGAAGTTACCACTGAAAAGTTCAAGTTACCATTTTGGGAATATATAACTCATGTCACAATCGCATCCAACTTTTAACCAATAAACCGAAATCCGGTTTATAGCAAGAAAGTCAGCATATCATATAGGGTGATACAATACTATTGTATCATGGAGAAGAGCTTGTTCTGTAAGTTGAGAGTTGAAACACAAGAACAACTTTTACACTAAATCTTAACTTCATCATTCACATTCGATCACGTGTCCAAACCTCGCCATCTGGTTGCTAATTAAATATTTGAACGTGTTTGGTCCACTCCCAGATGAGAATTTGGCCATGCACGACGGCACATGGAGGGGCGTTGGGACATGGGATGGTGACAGAAGTTACACCTCTCACTACTAGGCAGTAAGCTTAAGCTCTCATATGAGTTAGTAGTCAACAATTCAACAATCCAATTCATTTTCTAACATAAAAAGGTACGACTCTCAAGTGAACAGAGCTTACAAACAGACTAACCAAAAGAATATATGCTGCACTGTTCTTTACTATTGGGAATAACAAAGGCAATATAAAGTCTTACTTTTAGATAAAGAGCAAAAAAATATTTTATACTTTAAGATGACCGGTTCTCCACAAAGCGTCAATGATTATCGAATCTGTTATCTTTACAAGGGGATACCAATGTAGAGAAACATTTCTCTCCAGTAAGTTCCACAAATGTTCACACATAAGCCATCAGCCCATCACTATCTGAAGATGCAAAAATACATACATCAATAACTAACCCACTAACATTCTCAGTAACCCAAGCATATGGTCATAAATATCAAGGAACTCCAATGTATTACTTGCTCAGTTCTCAACCAATCAAATCTGGACCGTAAACTAATAAACAATTACTCGAACAGGATCCCGAATAGGGTTCTTGAATTTGTTATTGTCATAATAGGAAGTGGAAATGTGGCATTCAAATGGACATCAAGAGCAAAATACGTTAGAATGAGACAATAAATGGTAAATACAAAAACGACCTTTTTGTCAAGAAAAGCTCCCAAAGCCTGACAGATACCAACAGTAGTTGTGGATTTGCCTTCTCCCAAAGGTGTTGGAGTGATTCCTCCAACCACCACATAGTACCCGTCCCCACTTCCTTCCAGTTCATCAACTACAGATAACAGCACCTACAACAAATACCCACATACCCAAAAATCAATAGATTGATTAGATTCCAAACCCACCGCAATAAAAGGGGGGAAAAAAAAAACCCACAAAAAAACAAATCGAGTCAAACCCAAGATGCATATCACCTCGGCATACAATACCCAGAAAGCAAAAACTCCACAACAGGTCATTAGACTCATTACACGCATGAGAATAGATAGTATTGATGCATGAGTGTAGTGTCATATTTTACCTTGGCTTTGTACTTGCCATAGAGATCGTAGTGATTGGGACTGAGATTCAGTTCTTGGGCAATTTCAGTGATGTGGAGAGGCTCAACAGAATTTGCTACGTCTATATCAGCGGGAACTGGTGAGACCACTTGGAGCTTTCTCACTGTCTTGGATGAACTCATCTCCTTACCCTCTCCTATGATAAAAAAACAAGACCCAGAAAGACAAAGGAAAAAAAGAAACTTGGGATTTTCTGTTCTGAGTTTTTCTGAATCTTGACCAGGGGATTGAATCCACTCACTGATGAACAGATCTAGTATCTTTCCAACGTAGCAAATAATCTCTTATCTTTGGGAGATGGCCAGGTGGGTACTGGCGAAATGTGACTAGATTGGAAGATAAATTATGTTTTTTTTTTTTTTTTTGATCCGCGAAGACAAATTATGTTTGCTGTGTTGTTTTTTATAGTCAACCGAATCTTTTAAAAAAAAGGGAGTTAGCTAATTGTTGGAGATGCGGGGTATCGATCCCCGTACCTCTCGCATGCTAAGCGAGCGCTCTACCATCTGAGCTACATCCCCAGTTGACAATTATTGCAGAAAATTGAAATCATATATCTAAGTGGAAGTATGTAAGTGTAGATTTCTCGTCTTTGTTTTTTATTCATGGAGTACAAGAAAAATGAAATGTATTCTGCCTCCAAACCAAATCAATGGAGTAAAATATCTCTAAACCAACAATCTACCATTGTTTTGGAAAATATTTTCATGTGCCAACCAAATATTGAAAAATAAAATTTTTATTATTTGAAAAAATATTTTAAAACAAACGGAGCCTAAGAGACATTTATTTGCTGTGGATCTATCTTAAACAAGCAAAGGGGTATAATACTAATCCAAAACCTGATAGCACAAGTTTCAAACTTGATATATGAGATACCGGTAACAAAACTCGTGTAAAAATAAAATTGATAGGGATATGCCGGGAGGACTAAATAGATTTTAGTTTCGATAGTACATGCACAAAGTGGGTTAGAAATTTTTACTACACAACTAACTAAATCACATTCCCAAATCGAAATCGAAAAAGATTAGAGAAGACAAGTCTAAAAACTTCATTAATTTGTGTACCCATCATCATCCCTTTTATTCTTAAACCCATAGCAACACTCATGCACAAACTTGACATCTTGTTGATTATAAATAAAAAAAAATCTGGTTTTCATACTTTTCTTTATTATGAATACATTATATTTTATGTTTTCTAGTACATTTTTTTCTGTACTTGAAAATTTTTAATTAATAGACAAGAAATGAAGTGTATTTATAAAAACGAAAGTAAAGAAATCATTGCCAAAAAATGCTCCCTTTGTCCCCATTTTTTTAAGTCTCTGTTACAACCTTAAGATAGGATGGAAGGGTTTTAATGTTTTATGAGATAAGAGAGGAAAGGATAATGGTTACTTGTGAAATCACTCACTTGAATTGAGTATTTTGGTGAGAAATAGAGAGAAAAATACAACAATAACAAAAATAATTGGCCCTCCTCCTTTTTCGCCGAATCTCACCATTTACCATCTGGTGAGAAAGGATCCTTTTTTTAGGATTCGCGGTCGGTGTTGTACAGCTGCTATGCAGCACCGTGCTGCACGGCTCAAATATCATCCGTTCGGCAATCCAACGGTTCAAATTTCATCTCAGCATTGAACGGCTCAGATGCAACATGGGTGAAGATGAAATTTGAATCGTTAAATTGCTGAACGGACGACATCCGAAATGCGCAACACAGTGCTATGCAGCAACTGTACATCACCAATCCCAATCCCTTTTTTTATATTATCCTTTCTCACCATCCAGGGGCTGTTTCACCACCTCTTTTCATTTCTCTTTGAATGTACTATTTGTCCAATTGCCTGTTTTATATTTTTTGTTAGTGGTATTGGAGTAAAATAGAAGGGTAAAATAAGAATTTCATTAACTATTGCCCTTTTGGTTGTATGGTTACAGAGTGAGATAATATTTTTGAAACAGTAAAAAGTGCTAACTGAAATTAAAAAAATAGGGATGGAGGGTTGCAAATGAAGCGAGTAGCTCCCGAGCTCGGTTCGTTTACAACCGAGTGGAGTTCAGCTAGTTCGAAAAAAGCTCGGCTCGTTAAGGAGACTCGACTCGATTAAAGAAGCTCGTTTAGTAAATAACTGTTGACGTCAGCTCAAAACGATGTCGTTTTCTCTCTTTAAAAAAAAAGAGGTCCCGAACAACGCTTTCCCTTCCCCTTCTCATTCCCTTCCTTCCCCACATTCACGATTAGAGAAGAGAATCGAGAGAGAGCGGGGCCTCCCACCACCACCACCGACGACGACGCTTCCTACCTCCACCAGTGACCACGCTTCCCACCTGGCCACCTCCACCACCAGAACCCAACCCCAGCGATCCCCACCGCCAGCAACCGCCACCACCAACGGCGACGACGTTACCCCCACCACGAAGGTCTCTCTCTCTCCCCCCTTTGTTTCAATTAGTACCCTTAAATCTTAATTGATTGCTGAGTTGCTGGAGAAAAAACAACCCTAAATTGAGTTTGTTGGGAAAAAAACCCTAAGTCGAAAATTAGGGTTTCGTTTTGAACTTAGATTCAAATTGACTTAAAGGGATGGAATTGAACTGCCTGTTGTACAGAATCTCAAGCTTAAACAAAACCACCCTAGCAATTATATAGTAATCTCATGTCTGATGTAACGATGTTATCCAAATACATGTATTCCTGCTCTCTTACTATTTACAGAATTAGCATTTCTTTTGAATATCTTTGTCCTCCATTGCGGGAGATGATACATAAACCAGCACAAGGTGTGTTTTAACAACATTATGGTAATAGTAATATCAATGGCTCTTGAATGAAGCCCTCATAGAGAATATTAGTTTCTCTCTATTTCTTTTTCTCTATTCTATTATTCTTTCCTCAATAACTTCTTTTTTCTCTCGGGGACTGCAACTTATCAACTGGAAATAGCTTACATTAACGATTACTGCTAACAATCTTGAGGAAGGTATCTTTTGTCTTGACAACAAGTGTTGGAAGTGGGGTGATGCCATCTACCTACTGAATTCCTGCCATTAGTGGGAGCCTTACAGAATAGAGACATATCTATTTTCTATTTTAATCAGCTTTTCCAAGACCCAATTTGGCATTGCTTTTGTTGGGCTAGAAATCAAGGTTTTAAATACCGTACCGGCAAGAGTACTGATTTTCTTACTGGTACGGTACGGTACCGATACCGTCAAATACCGGTACCGTTTTGGATTTAGAACAATTACCAATATACAGTTATAAATTCATTATTTTTCTCATGACATCCAATTCATCATAACATAAATTTTTTTTAGAACTGTCATTACATAACTCTCATCTAGTAAATCCAAAAAAAAAAGAGAGAAGAGGATGAACACTCCCATAACTAACAAAACTTGAGAGTTAAAATTTTATTCTCGTAAACAAATTTGTGCTCACAAAAATAGAAAGAAAAAAAAAGAAAAGAAGGAAAAACATTTCTCGATTAACCACTTTTGCCTTTTTTGAAGAAGGCCCACGATCAACCATTTCAAAAATAAGGGGTAATTAAGTACTTTTATAATTTTAGGGCTTCACACCTTTATAAGCCTTCTTCCTCCTTTCAATTTCTGCTGCTGCCCCCGACTTCCAATTCCAGTGCGGCGTTCACCTCTCTCCCGCTCTCACAGTCATTATAATTAGAATAAATACATATTTATCATTAATTATGGGATAAAATAAATTCATTTTATCTTAATAATGTTTAAACGTTACTTTTTATTAGAATAAATTTTTTTTGGATAGAAAAATGATGTATATGACCAATTTGCTGTGCTTTGTTATTTTATGCTCCATCAATAAGTTGGTGCATGATGTAATTTTGAAAAGTTATTTGAAGTTATGTAGGGTTAATAGCATAAAATATGATATATTTATTTAGGCTAAACTGTAATTTGTAATAGTTATAAGGTAAATTGGCAAATACAATATAGATGTGTATATCTATACACGTGTATAGTTCAAACCTCAGAACCACCAACAAATCACCTCTGTTTCTACCTCTCTTCAGCCCTAATTTAATCTATCAGAACGAGGAGCTTTGATACCACTCCTGCAACGATGGAGGCCCCGACGATGATGGGTACAACACTCCGGCGATGATGGGTACAACGATGGTGGGTTCGGCAATCCAATCAGACCACCCCCAAATCTGCATCCAAAACTCCGATCACGATGACGGCTCAAGCGACGAACAGTACTTCTCTCTCTCTCTCTCTCTCTCTCTCTCTCTCTCTCTCGTTGTCATCTGGATCAGTTTAGCAAAATACCGCCCGAAATTTCTGGTACCACCATCTCGCCCGGTATTGTCCGGAATCGCTGGTACCGATCGGTAACGGCCGGTATTGTATGGTTGGAGTACCGTTTTCTCTCCAAACTGGTACGTACTGGCCGGTACGGAACGGTATTCACAACCTTGCTAGAAATGCATGCAGCCATCTTGATGAATTGAAGTTTCAGTGACTGCAATTTTAGTCCTTGGCCTGGAGCTTACAGGTTGTGTATTTAAAATGGTTTCTTTGAGATTGTGTGTTATATTTAGTTGAAAACCTCGAAGAGTGATTAATGAGTTTTAACTTGGAAACGTTAATAGCTCTCACATTAATAGAAGATAGGAGAGTGTTGTATTTTAAGTGACTTGAACTCTAACTTAAGTTTGACTCGACTTGATGGTTTCATATGAAGTTTATTCTTAGTCATTCTTAATGATGTATCCTACTTGTCTATTCTAAATCATTTTTTCCTTGAATAGATATGTGCAGGTGCAGTGGTGCTTACTGATTGTGTCTTTTGGTTCATAATTTTTCCGTTTCTCACCTTCGATGATTACAGCTGGGTTTTTTTTTAAACAAAACGACGTCATTTTGAGATGACATCAACATGATGTCAGCCGTTGTGTAAGTTTGTTGTGCGGGGATGTTGTGTGTGTAGCATTTTTGAAGCAAAAAACAGCCGAGCACTGTTATGGTGATCAAGTTTTAGAGAGAGAGAGAGAGAGAGAGGAGGGAGAGGATGATAGTCCGAGCACTCTCTCCATCGAAGCTCAAACACCTCCGTCCATTCTCTCACTTCGCCTATACACACACCACAACACCACCTGCACCTGCATCTCTTCCATTAATCTTTTATCCCCAAACAAATCCCAACCCCCAAAACCCTACCAAAGCCCTACTAATAAACCCCTCACAACCCTTCCTCCTCAGACCCTTCTCCTCCCAAACCAACCCCCCTAAAACCCCAACAACCACTTTACCCCTCAACAGAGATGGAAATTACAACGAAAAACCCACCTCCTCCCCATCTCCCTTCCCCATTTGCCCCGGTTGTGGCGTCCCAATGCAATACTCTGACCCTAAACAACCTGGGTTTGTCATCAACCCAATCCCCAAAACACCTAACTACAAATCTCCCATCGATCGAAACCCAGTTGCAGAGGAACCCGAGATATCAAATTCCCTCAAAAGGGGCATGCTCAATGAGCTAGTGGAACCCGAAAACGACGAAAACCCTAACCCTAGTTTTCTTGAAAAGCTTGTGGTTTGCTCCAGGTGCCACAGCCTGAGGCACTACGGGAGGGTGAGGGATCCGACGGTGGAGAATTTGTTGCCGGATTTCGATTTCGATCATACGGTTGGGAGGAAGTTAAATTCGACGGCGGGGGCGAGGACAGTGGTTTTGGTGGTGGTGGACGCGGCGGATTTCGACGGGTCCTTCCCCAAGAAGGTGGCCAAGTTGGTGTCCACCGCCATCGATGAGAATTACGCCGTGTGGAAGGAGGGCAAGTCGGGAAATGTGCCTAGGGTTGTGTTGGTGGTGACAAAGATTGATCTTTTGCCGAGTTCGTTGTCTCCGACTCGGTTGGAGCATTGGGTTCGGACCCGAGCGAGAGAGGGAGGGGCTAGTAAGATAACAAGTGTGCATTTGGTGAGTGCAATGAGGGATTGGGGGTTAAAGAATCTGTTTGATGATGTGGTGGGATTGGCTGGTCCTAGAGGGAATGTGTGGGCTATTGGGGCACAGAATGCGGGGAAGTCAACGTTGATCAATTCGATAGGGAAACATGTTGGGGGGAAGATTGTGCATTTGACTGAGGCGCCCGTGCCGGGTACTACATTGGGGATTGTTAGGGTTGAGGGGGTACTGCCGAGTCAGGCGAAGCTGTTTGATACGCCGGGACTTTTGCACCCTCATCAGATTTCGACAAGGTTGACTAGGGAAGAGCAGAAACTTGTGCAGATTAGCAAGGAGTTGAAACCCAGAACGTATAGAATCAAGGTTAGTAAGCATTCTAACTTTCTTTGTTGATTGATTCAAGAAGAGATTGTGATTTGGATGTTGCCAATGCTTTAATAGACTGTTACGTTTCTTATCATAGACCAGAATGATGTATTGAGCAGAGGGTAGTACCGATCATTAAAAAAAACAGCGAAAGGGCCGGCTACATAGTCTACTTTGTAAGTTACTGCTTTTCGTCTCGAATAGCCATTTGGGTTTAGGGATTTGGTGAGGAATGATAAAAACGGACAGAAGGAAACCTGTCACTTGTTTGGATTTGAGAAGGGGAGTGGGGGGACTCAAACACACACACATTCATAAAGCGAGCACTTTACCACTGCATTTCTTTATGCATGTGAGATGATTATGTTATAAGCCTAAATGGGACATGAAGTAGGAACCATGCAATAGCAAGAGACAACAGCTATGCTTGCTATCAAAAGAGCGCTTAGAAAGAAAGGAAGGCTATTTATTCACAACTTTGCATGACAAGGGACAAATCATACTCAAAAAGCGATAAATATATGTTCTTGGTGAACCACACATCTATGCATACTGGTAAAAAAATAAAGCACTTTATTTGGTTTCAACAATTTCATTTTGCCACGGTATAACAGTGGTACTGATCAGTTAGTGGTTAGCACGTCCCAATAGCAGACCGATGTTGCTCTATCAACTCGAAGTAAGGAATGAAGAGAAATGATACACTCATAAAAATTCCCTTCCATGTCTCACCAAAAGTGGTGAGAAACACTGATAAGTTCTTTCCTTATATCACTTGCATAATTGCATTCGAAAAGGAGCCCAATTTTAATGATAGTGAAGTGGATAATTTGCTCTCTCAATTTGTTTGCTTGGTGGACAAAATACTCTTCCACTTTGTACCTTCCGGACATACAATGTCAAGGCGTATTGGTTTCTGAGAAAAATTATTTTTCACCATGGACCAATGGATGTACCAATTATTATTTTTAGTACTCATTATGGAATTGATTAGCAATATTGCCAAAGCTTAGTCAGCGCTGCATACTCCATTTACTGCTAGTATCTAGGTGTGTTTCAGGCATCACTAAATTTGGCCCAGTGTGATGCTTTATTACATCGGCTCTTTTGATGATTTATGAATGTTTTGAGAAGTTGCGAAAACCACTCAATGTGAAGCTGTATACATAAATTCCTTTTGCCTGTTATTGTCAAACAGAAGACCAGGATGCTATTAATGTATTATATTGGATAGCTCACAACCAACGCGTTGGGGTGCGATTTTACATATCAACTTGAAGATTTGAATCAAGAATAGTTGGTAAAAAGCAACTTACTTGAGGAATTAGTTTGCATCATATACTTCTAGCTTGCTTATGTAATATCTATTGTTACAGGCAGGGCATTCAGTTCATATTGGTGGACTGATGAGGTTAGATATAGAGGAATTGTCAACAGATTCTATTTATATCACCGTGTGGGCATCTCCTTACCTTCCATTACACATGGGGAAAACTGAGAATGTACAAAAAATGCTGGAGGATCATTTTGGTCGTCAATTACAGGTATTCTTTTAACTTAACAACTGTAGTTTTTATTTACCTTGCTTGAGAGTTCCCGTTTTCCAATTATCACTGCTGCAATAATCTGTTGGAGACCACAGGTGGTTATACACGAATGAGATCTCAGGTTGAGCAGCCTAATCGGGACCCCACTTCATTTTGCCACCATTCTCCTTCAAACAATTCTTATTTTTTTCAGTTCCTTCTTTTACTTCGTTTTTTAGCAAGTTTTGGACTCCAATTAAGCAAATCGTCCAATACTTCCAATCCGAAAATACACTTCTCTGGCCCCATTTGTATGTCCTGTTGTGCTTTGTAATCTTGTCATCGACTGACATTTTTCTTGAGTAAAATTGGAAATTTATTCCATCAATCCAAAGATCTCAAAAAAAAAAAAAGGGGAGAGGAAAATATAGATGATGTTTTAGATGTCCAAACTAGTGAAAATGGAGTGATGAACTGTTGTGGGTTCTGAAATTCAGGTCTGAAAATGGAGGGTTTGAGGTTTTAGATATGCTCCTTGTATGCATGTTCTTGTTAGCAAGCGTTTTTAAAATGTCTATTGTAGTTATCTTACGTGCTTTTCCTTGATCCAGCCACCAATTGGGGAAAAACGATCTGAGGAGCTTGGGCAATGGGTTAGGAAAGAATTCCGTGTCTCTGGCAATTCTTGGGACTCAAGCTCTGTAGACATTGCTGCTGCAGGTCTGGGTTGGTTTGCTATTGGGCTTAAAGGAGAGGCTTCTTTAGGAGTTTGGACTTATGATGGAATTGATGTTATTCTACGCAATTCTCTGATTCCCGATAGAGCGAGGAGTTTTGAAGTCGCAGGGTTTACGGTCTCAAAAATTGTCTCCAAAGCTGATCAAACTTCAAACAAGTTGAAACGCCAAAGTGGAAAGAAGCAGAAGCGGAGTCCCTTGAAAGCTGAAGCAGCTTTGGCCCCAATAACTCACTCCCACATCAGTTAAAGTGGGATCTGACATCCTATATTTTTACCTTCCAGAGTAACGTTGGTCCCAAGTTGGTACAACCCTTGGTTTCGGTTCTGCTGAAGTGGCTGACTACAAGTGATCGGGACCTAAGATGAGGTGATGGACTCAAGACAATTTCTTGATAAGTTCACACCATGATACAGATCTTTTCTTAGAACTAGGAAAATTCAGCAATGGTTTTGTGGCGTGGAAGTAATGATTAGCGGGGTTCTCCTTGTGCAGAAGTATTTGGGTGAGGCTTCGTTTGTTCGAATGGCCTGGAAGAGCGGTAACATGAAATCAAATTGTCAGATTGATTAGGCGAACATGCGAACAGTGATGCCCTCTTTCGGTGCTCTGGTAGTCCCTTACCTGCTACAATTTTAGCCAGTTATGCATTTGACCAAGCCGATCGTACTTTGTGCTCGACCTGTCTTCGCATCGTGTTCTCCTCTGGTGACTTGATTTCCTAATGTACGAGAAACTTTTACTTCTCAGATGTAAGGATTTTCGCTGCCGGTTTGATATTTTTGGTTTATTTGTTTATTTCATTCTGATGTTGGGAACTCTACGAGGAACTCTACGACGGGTGTCCAAAATTTTTGCTATTTGCATTGATGAATCTTACCGCAACTAACATGATCTTCCAAACAATTGTCAAAATCCTCAGTTGATCAAAGCAAGCACTTCGCTTTGAGACTCTTCATTTCAATCGTTAAACTCAGATTGTAGAATGTTTTCCAGATCGCTTCTGAAAATAAGAATTTTTTCAGCATTTCATGTAAATTCTACTTCTTTTGTGGAAATGGGTGTAGACATTTGAAGATTTCTTTATAATATCTAGTAAAAAAGTAGCTAAGCTATCAAGTTTACAAGTTTCAAATGGAAGAAACTTATTCACGGCTCAGCCGCGAAAAAGTTTTTTACAACAGCAATCAATTGCAACCATCCAAAATACTTTTGGATAGCCGTGATTCGGGAAACGGGAGGCTGTCATGCAACGTACTGCACAGCAGGTGCTGTGCGCATTCTCACTCACCCATTGGTATTTTGGGAATTTTTTATTTGAAGCGTCATTTTGGGAATTTTTTATTTAAATCTGGACGCTTCAAAACACAAACGGACTGCTGAAATGGGCATAGCACCTGCTGTGCACCTTCCTACACAGCAAGGCCCCCTACTTCCCGCGAGTAGTGCCGTAAACAACTATTCATAGCAGAGCCGTGAAAAATTTTCTTGTTTCAAAAACCTTCAACCAAATCACTCTTTTTTTGCGGGTCCATCATTAACACATTTGAAAATTTGATTCTGGAAACTGGAATGAGCATGTTGAACCTCCATTTCAAAACTGGCACCATTCCTCTGAATATCTTGGCTCGCCTTGGCAGAATGCCATTTCTCCTAAAGCAACTATTCCAACTAGTATTTTGACAGGTCGAGAAATTATTGAAACGAATTGCAAGTATTTATTAGCTCCCAATGTAAAAACAACAAACAAAAAAACACGAATAGCTGCTCATTATCTTCAACTACAATTACACAAACAAAAACAAAAGTATTAGATTAGGTATACAGAGGCACAATGTTTCAGCGGATTCACACACCTAACAACAATTCTTCTTCATGATTCCTATTGGGACAAAATAAAGAAGTGAATAAACGATGAAATACAGACAGCGGCTTCAGGTTTGTGGCTTTAATGTAGAAAGGAATTAAGACACTGTTCGTCCATAGCACACGCAAGCAAGGTAAAGATTCTTCGCCCACTTTTCCTGCGCATGAAAGCAAAACCGGGTCATCAAAATCAAACCACGTCACAAACAGAATACATACATCTATATCCACATTAGCGGTACTGGAGTGGCAGACATTAAGCTGTTAAAAACCTAGTTTCTCTACCGTCTACAATTATAGCAAAACAAATCAGCAGGACAAGGCTAAGCTAATTACTAAATTCTTCCACTGCTAGGGCAGTTTAGGCCCGATCAAACCAAAATAAGAACAAAAAACTCTTCCGACAGCTTACTCATGTTGCAGTTGAATTTCTACCTCAAGGAACACATCCCAGTGTTTGAAGCAGAATAAAACCTGAGTTCACTATCACAAAGATAGGCGGTTGAAGGAACTCTTAGTCTCATATAATCAGATCCATTCCCAGGTTCAGGAACATATACTCATAACAACTTTGAAAAAATATTCAAGGATACCACAAGAGGAATGGCAACCACAAGTATTATTTACCTTAACATGTGTGCTTGGAAACTGAGATGTACGCAAAGTTTCTTGAGTTTCATCACCAGGTTTGCGCCTTGGTATGCTCAAGATAAGAGCTGTTTGATCCCAAGTAGCAGCTGTTGATGTAATACGGTAACCAGTATCCCAACGTTTGTGGATGCCCTCGCTCGGATAAAGAAAATCAAGCTCAACAACCTACTTAGCCAATGACAGTTAGGAAAAGGAAGACAATCAATCAACTGATAATGTATTTTTGTTTAAAGAAAAAGTGCACTGGTAGGTTCATGATATCGATGCAAGACCTCATTGCACATTTAACCTAAACAGCATTTTCCAAGTACCGCCAGAAAGTATACCAATTGAAGTTGGCCCTAATAAAAATATCTGAAAGAACCATGTGTACCAAGATAATAAGTTTTCACTTGGGGAAAATTTTTGATTGAAAGAGAAAAATGAGTTTTTTTTTTTTGTCAGTAAGACGAACCCATTCTTGGGTTCGAGTGGGATGGATAGCTCTCCCTTCATATTTTGTGTAAATAGGCATTAGTCAAAAGGGCTCAACTCAGAAGTCAAGCTCAAGAATGACATGTACGAGAAAACAAAGACAAAGTTGAAGAAGAGAAGCTCAACCTGATCACTATAGCCAGCATTTCGAGACATGACAACAGCCCATCGGGTACCGGCAGTTGCCATGGAGGTCACATGAAACCCTTCTCTCCACTTCTTATTTATCCACTTGAAGGGAAAGGAGTCACTAACTTTATAGGACTGTTGACTGTATTGGGTGCCTGCAAAAGTTAATCATGGCTGCACCATTAATGAAACTATGGAAGCCTAGCAGCTGAAGATTCTTAATAACATGTAATAACTGAAATTCCAAAACCATTGGCTTGAACCAAGCAGAGATTTATATCAAAACGTGTTCAGCAAATCAACAGGTAAAATGAAGTTCTGCTGTAGATAGAAAAAAGAACACAGAATAACAAAAGCACACATGTAAAGCAATTAGCCATACCCAGCAGTCAATAATCAAATAGCCACTTCAAATTAATGCACAAGACAGGAAGCTCAGCCTATTAAAGGGGTTAGAGTGTGAAGAAGAACCAGAACCATCTGAACAAAGAGACATACAGGCCTCAACTGTAGACACAACAATCAATACATATAAACACACGAGATCAATTAGCACACAAAGGTCTTAATGCAGCAGTCAACAATCAATTATAAGGGCCCATCATCAACGAATAAAATTGGCAATATCAAAACTGATAAAGCACGCAGTGCTAATGTGCTGTAGTATTATCCACGTCAACCCTTCCATGGATAAAATGATTGTGCTTAAGCAGAGACACAACCATAGCCGTTAAATGAATCAAGTGCCTCAAGCTTGGTTTTGCTTATTCATAGCTTGAGTAATACACATAAAAACATTAACGTACTCAACTTAACATATTCACGTTGATTCAGGTAGGGAGGGCAATCACTTGTCCCCCGCCGAACCTGCTGCAGGTGGAAAATATGCAATCCGGCCCGCCAAATAGTCAATAGATAACAAGTCCTATTCACATAGAGATTTGAGACTCTAGGAATAGTATATAATCAAACATGTCTATAAATCCACAAATGCACATGCAGATGCATTAAAGTACAAAAAACTCTTCCCTGTTAAGCCTCAATTTGAATCCTTCATGCAAACACTTCCATCACTACTCTTGTGTCACTATTGCACACTAAGAAATCAAGCCAAATCTCAACCTTCTCATCCGAAAACCTAGAACCACCATGTACTCAGCTAAGCTAGGCTGATTTGTACATTAAACGACGACACATCCAAAATCATTCTTACATTATTCTCGAAAATAATGGGTTCTTAACATCCAGTGATGCAACACTTTACGAGACAACCAGTTAAACAGGGAAAAACAAGATGTCCATGTTTAAAGCATGCAATCATCAACCATAGATGAGTCCAGGCCACAAGAACGTGAATTGAATCCAGGCTATCCTGAAAACTGGCCTCCCACTACGTAAACAAATGAGCAACATTTATTCTACACATTATTCTATTCACAATAAGTGCAGGTTTGAAACAATACATGGCATCAAAGTACAAACTAATCATGCAGGCAATAATACATTACAATCGACAATTATAAACGAAATTGCATATATTTCCGTACGAATGGAATTGAGCAATCCATAGAAACCAAAACTTCAAGACAAAGCCAAAATACCTTTGGACATAACCACAAGAGAGCTTCCATTGTTAGCACCAGCAATAGAACTGATGTAATAGTTCTTTTCCCACTGTTCCATGATCCATTCCTGTTGGGGCATCAATTACACAACTTCTTGGGTTAAACTGTTACATCCACAGAAAAACAACTATGCTACACAGAAATTCACTTTGTGAAGAAATTCAAACATGCTACAAAGAAGAAAATCCACGGGAAAACAAATATGGCACAAAGAAATTCACCTTGTGTAAGAAGAAAGGTGATAGCTGATACACTTGGTTAGTGAAGCCAGTTCCAGCATCCATAATAAGTGCCCATAAATTGGAACAAGACGCTACACAACTGATGAGCAAACCATCTGCATTTCCTTTCTCTACATGTTGAGCCAGTCTTGCATCTGCCACGTTATAATGGTACCTAACAACAGCACAAAGTTAGGCAACGGAATGATGGAAGAAATGCAAAATATGATATAAGGTATCATCATCATAGGTGAGTAGCATTAATCAAAGCAACAAAACACCCGCCCACAAACAGTAGCATTTAAATCAAAATGCTTCCCGTCCTGAATTTGAAACAAACTAAGGGGAAGGACTTGCACCCTCTCAACAAAGTTTAACATATATTCCCAAGTAAAAAAATTTAACAGCGGTAGAGCTGCTAGGGCTTCGCATACTTTTGCAGGAAAGTAAACTCCAATCCCACCACAATGCACTCCAGTACATTTTCCCAGAAGTCTTAAACCAAACAAATGCAAAGCAAACAATATTTCTTGATGAAACATAAAAACTTCATCGATGAAGGCATCCATGAAGTACCCAAAAAAAAAAAACCATAACCTACCTCTGTTTCATAGGCATCCTGGCATTGTAAATTGAAACCCACTGTGTGGCAGGGACTCCTAAACGGACCTTCTTCTTAGGCAGGCCGTCATCATCATCCTCAACATTCAATCTACTTCGTTTTTGCCCTACTTGATATATAATCTACCAATGATTGACAAAAAGGACCAATTACTAACCAGAAAGTACCCAAGAAAAGAAGACAATATTACAAATCAAGAAGATTACAGTGATTTACCTTTTGAGCGCCATCAGTGTTAATTGGCCTGCCTGCAGGATTTGCTCCAATCAATCCCTCAAACAGAGAAATTAGCTTGGAATAGTTAGGCTCTTCATCAAATTTCATGTTCACCACAATTTCGAGAAATTGTTTAAGGGGTGCAGGGCAGAAGCAGCACAGCATCTCCGGGGATGTTGACATCTTTTTCTTGCAAACTAGGAATGACTTATTATCACCCTAAAAGATGAAAACATTGAGTTCTTATCTTCAAACTAACTCAAGCAACAATTACATGGGCCTGGAAAGATGTAGAATAACAATTAACAAAAGGCTATACAACACCTGATACCCTTGCCAAGGAAGCCTGCCACGGTGAAGAAAAATGAGTGTATATGCAAGAGATTCTAGATCATCTCTTCTACTGGCAGTTCTTCCCAAGTGTGCATGAACACTAGCATATCGTACGGTTCCTCTGAACAATATTAACCAAAATATTAGATAATGAAAAGGAGTTTTCGGCACAACCCAAAAGCACAAGAACTAGGGCACCTGAACATATCGGGACGTTGATCATACTCAACATGCTGCCCATTAGAACTCTCTCTCCACTTTGTCGCTGCAATTCAAGTGTTAATAGAGAACATTAGCAAAGAATGCAGTAGCATCTAAAATAAAAAATTACGTTGGGCCCCAAAAAGTGTTCACCCACCTAAGCCCAAGTCCACAAGAAACAACTTCTTCTCTTGTGGTGTACCTGGCTGGCCAAGTAAAAAGTTTTCTGGCTTTACGTCTCCATGCACATAACTGGTCACAATGGGAAACATACATGAAAAGATGAAACAAAACCAGAATAGCCAGAGGAATAATCCATCAGAACCATCAGTTTAGGGAAGAAACCCAGGACAATATTGGTAAATGAATTGGAGGACAAGAATATGAAAGTTTTTGGTATGATACCCTCTTGAGTGCATCTTCTCTAGGATTGACAAAGACTCGACTGCAATACATGCCACCATTTCGGAAGACATCCTGTGCAGATATAGGTTAGAAACAAAAAATGGAGCTATGCATTGGTCATCAGCACATTCTGCGATAGGGTGCGTGTGTTTTTGGGATGTGAACGATTGAAAGACATGTAGACACATCGTATAAAATGAAAGCTCTCGTATTGACAAGATAGGATACTCACGATTGTCCTGAAGTATTCCACACATCCCACAAACTCGGCCCTAGCATGTCCATAACCTGCAAAAACATGGATGATGTTACAAGTTTAACAGTTGAAAGATACTAAACATTAAACCTGCACGAAGTTGTTTAACATACCATAACGTAATAGTCTCCTTGCTTTCCTTTGTAGTGCACCCTAGGCACTCCATGACTGCCACCAAGAGTGCTGTTCACCCAGAAAATGTCAAGTTAACCACGGAAAGATATAAAATAGTAATATCACAAAATTAGTACCAAACCAAAGAATTAATTATCCTTACTTGTACACTTGCCACTCATATGGAGGGCCATAATTACAGCCTTTGCTATTTCTGTGCTCAAATTTCAAAGCCACCTAGCACAGGCACACAAGTCAACTAAAATTAAGAACCTTGTTTCTTTTTGTAGTCCCATATTTCACAAAACTGAATCGCTTGCATTGATAACATAGTATTACCTCCGTAGCCCCAGGACCAGTAGAGCGGTCATTTCCACCTGAAACACGGCGACCCACAAAGACCTGGCCAAAGCCACCTTTACCTAACTTCCTGTCAATCTTATACATTGGGGATCCTCCTACTTGAACCTAAAATTACCACAAATTAAAAGCACAAAATTCTCATAAATTCATCTCAAGTTGGCAGACACAAAATGTTCTCAAAAGTTCATTATAACACAAAAAGAAATAATTCAGCCACCCAGGAAAATACAAATTGTTTAAAAGATAACAACAAATGTGCAATCCAAAATAAGCTGAAAAATCTGTACAAAAGATACCATATAAACGAAGATAAGAAATGAATTCATTTGAAGACAAAAATGATCACCACTCAAGAACAACTTACGAATTCCAATAACAAAGGAAAAGTGATGGCAAGATACAGTTACACTGGTAGACTAGTGGCAGTCCTCAAAGTGGAGTTTCACCAGAACATTTATAGTCAACCTACTGGATAAAGCCATAAAGAGAACAAACCAAAGAACAAAATCCTACTCCTACACAAAGCAGCATTCCTAACTATGTATTCCAGCATAAGGGTTGGCATAACACTCAATACAACAAATACAACAAATAAAATTATCCTATACAAACATGCATTCCAGAGTATGGAACATATGCAACAATTGAATCATCCTATACAAACCTGCCTTCCAAAGTATGTATGGTACTCCTGCAGAAAACCCATCATACAGACACACCCAATACAACACATACGCAATCATTCACCAACAATCACATTAAACCATGAATCTATGTCTATACATAATCAGTTGGTGTCAATACAACACATGCAACTATCCAAATTCTCCCATATCCTAAGATGAACTCCTGCGAAAAAACCCATGCAATCATTCACCAATAACCACAAGAAACCATGAATTATTTTTCCTAAATATACCAAGTGACAGAGAGAAATATCATACCTTCTCTGGGAAAGGGGCTGTGCTGCCCTCTTCCTCCGCAGTTACTTTATTAGCACTCAAACCACCACTGTCATCCCCCATGATTTTTTCTCTCCCCCCAATCAAACCCTCTCCCCCTTCTCCTTCTCCTCCTTCAACCTTCTCTTCAGGCAAAAACCCACCTTCTCTCTCTCCTCCTTCAACCTTGGTACCCTCAGACACCACAATCACCTCCTCCTCTTTCCCCTTCCCCTTCTTAGCTGCCCCCACCAACAACCTAGCACCCCGGCCCCTGCGCGGAGCTACGTCTGCCGCCTTAGCCTTTGCCTTCGCTTCTGCCGCCTCTTTCGCTGCGGCCGCCCTAGTCTTCACGAAATTCCCAACCAAGTGCTCCGCTTTCGTTTCCGCCGCCTGACTCTTGCGCCGCCGCTTGTCTACTGCGGGAGCACGGCCGCGGCGTACTCCGCTGCGCAACTCCGGCATTCTACACCCATACAACAGATGCAAAACTCGATCGAACCGACCATCATCTATCTATAACTTCCCCTCAACGGAGCTGTGAAACCCTAATCATCGCCTGGATTTGGAATCGAGCCGATTGAAACCCTAATGACCGGATGAGGACTGGAGAGGGTCAAATGTGGTCAGGACAACGAAGAAGACGTGCACTCGTATATGCACGAAAATGCTGGCAACGGGCGGTGGATTTTGCCAGAAGTTGGATCGGTAGGGTTCGTATAAAGAAGAGAGAGAGAGAGATCGAAAATATCTATGTAAAGCAGACACGGTGTTTGAGCGCGTGGGTTTTTATTTTCCCAAATAACATTCCAAATTCCCACCTAAAAAGAAATCTTGTTTTCAATTTTCTTTTTTCATGACCTAAGAGCAAATGTGTGATGGAAATTGAGAATTAAGTGCTAAAAATTGAACGTGAATGTTATGAATGATAGAAAAACAAGAGCTGAATTAAAAATACATAATGTGATGATAAAAATGAATGAATTTCGATTATATTATTTTTCTTCATTGTTTTTTGTTTTTTTTTTTTAAACATGCACTGTGTGTGTTTCTAGTGTGATTTGGTGGTGGTAAAGTGATGGTGGAGAAGTGTTTGACCGTGTGTGATGGTGTGGTAAAGAGATGGTGATCATAGCGGTGGGAGGTGGTCATGGCGACAGATGGCGATGTGGTGGTCGAGAGATACTGTAACAACTCCGATTTTTCGTTCAATAAAAATCTCGTTGTTATTTGAAATTTCTTAATTTCTCTTAATTGCTCGTTGATTTTCTATTTGATTCCTTGTGGTTTGTATTTAAGCAATCGATCGCCTTATCATCGTATTTCTCGACTAGAAACCCTAATCGCACTTTAGCCCCTCAAAGATCGTTTCTTGACTTATATGCCCTACTTAGCAAGCCTAGTTAGCTTCTAACCGGCTTGATGGAGTAACCAAACTAGGAAGTCACCTAGTTACTTATCCCTAACCGTAAATTGACCATTTTGCTCATCTTGAACCTTTTGAATCTTTTCAAACCCTAGACTAGAAATTGTTTTATAATTTTCTTTTATTGTTTTGGTTATATTCTTTACCCTTTGGACGATAAATGTTAGGGGAACTATTATCCATTGGATAATAGAAACCCAATTCTTTATTTTAAAAGGATTTTGAAAGATTTGAACAAGTACTTTGATCTTTTAAAGAAATGACATTTGAAAAGTACTTTTGATTATTTTTTCTAATAAAAGTACCCAAGTAACTTTGGACCATTGGACAATAACCATTAGGGTAATCTTTACCCATTGGACAAAAGTCTTTCCTTTATTTTATTTGGTAAGTACATATATATATATATATATATATATATATCACATGTGTATTTTCAAAAAGGACATGTAGTCTTTTTCAAAAAACTTAGTTTAGTAATTAAAGTACTAGTACCTTATTATCCTTTGGTTAATAACCGTTAGGGGTTTTATTATCCATTGGGTAATAGGCTCATCCTTCAAACAAAGTACTTAACCCATTAAACTAATGTTTTGTTAAGATTCCCAGGAGTACAAAAGTACATTATTATATTAATTAAAGTACTCGTACCTTTTAATTGTTTATTGGGGAAATCTTGACCCTTTAAAGACTAAATTGCCCTTTTGTACAAAAGTACCTATTGTTTATTTGTATTCTTGCATTGTAGTACATATATATACATATGTATATAGCTAGTACATGGGAGAGAGAGAGAGAGGAAAGAGGAGAGAGAGAGGGGAGAGGCCGAGAGAGAGAAAGAGGGAGAGGGAGAGGGAGAGAGAGAGAGGGAAAGAGGAAGGAAGAAGAAGATGGATTTGATGTGTACTAGACCTTGGTCTTCCAAAGTACTTCAAAATCCTTGGTGATTTCTTTTCCTAGCCAAATCTTAACTCTATTGTCCTCCATTGTACAAACTTCAATTGTTTAAGTCATGAATCTTGTACCCATGTCTCCTCCTTTCCAACATATCTTCCAAAGATCAAATCCAAGGACCAAAGTAGCCATGCAAGCCTACCATTTAGCCATTGATCTTCCAACCAAGCCTTAACTTCACCCATCAAGCTTTCAATCAAGCTTGACAAGTGAAAGAAATCAAAGATGTAGAGAGAGAGAGAGAGAGAGAGAGAGATTCGGTTGAGAGAGGGAGAGGAGAAGCCTTTGCCTATAAATAGAAGCTCACTCCAAGCTTAAACTCACACCTTCAAACATTGCTCCAACTTCTCTCTAGAAATTTTAAAAGTTCTTGCTTTCAAAGTTCTAGTTTTCTTATGTTCTTGAGTGTTCTTGAGAGAAACCACTAAACCACCTCCCAAAACCACCGTTAGATCTTTTAAAGTAGCTTAGTTAGTTAGAAAGTTGTTTTTAGGAAAAGAAAGTACAACTCTTTTCCTTTCGAAGCAAACCGACGCCGTTACGCCGCCAAAATCCAAAACCGACGACCGAATCTTCTTAGCCGACTACTACTGCCAAGAAGCACGGTAGGATTTCCTTATCTTCCATCCCGGTAGAATATTCTTATCGTCCACCCCAAGTATAAAGTAGAAATTTCTTATCCCTATTCCTAAGTAAAGTAGTTATCTTTACCTACTATCCCAAGTATAAAGTAACTTTGATCATTAAGCTTATGTAGATAAGGTTATCTTTGTTTAAGAATGTATGAGATGCATGATGTTGTTATTATGATTCAAGCATGTTATGTGGTCAAGAGTTGGATAATATTGTTGTATTCATTTTGGAAATTTATAAATGCTCGTTTATGTGGAAAGTCCTACACCACGGAGTCTATGCATGTAACGTGACACGAAAACCAAGAGAATAGAGACATGGCACCTAGGGTGTGTTAACGAAGATAAAAATGTGTATCTGAGGGAGGAAATATTTTGAAACTACATAATGACCGGTTTTGGATGCATTATGTGAGTTGTGTGTGTGTATGCCAATGGGAACCCGGCGCGGCGGAACCATTGTCAAGATACTCGGGAAACCGGCGCGGCGGAACCGAGGTTGGGTGTGTGCTTGGTTATCCGCGGTACGGAGCCAATGCGGTTGTGTGCCAATGGGAACCCGGCGCGGCGGAACCATTGTGAGGATACTCGGGAAACCGGCACGGCGGAACCGAGGCTGGGTGAGTTAAAAAGGAGTTTTTGGGTAAAAAGGAAAGTGAAGTAAAAACATGGTCTACGATGAGTCTAAGTAATGAACACAACGTTAGTCAAGTAAGGAATGTCAATTAGAATACTTGTTGGACTATATGCATGATCTAAGTGGAATTGTTGTTATAATGTTCTTACGTTCATAAGTTAAGGGTTAGAGGGTTTGGATAAGTTCTATTGAGCTTTATGGCTCACGGTGTTGCCTTTTTGGTGACCCTGGCCTATTATATTGGTGGCGACACCGGTATAATATGTCAGACTTCATAGACGAACAGGGTGAACTTTACACCTTGGAAGCCTTCGGAGCCGAGGAGCTAGCTGTGATGGAAGAACAAGCGGAGTTGTAGTTAGGAGCTTTAGTTTCCTTCCGTTTGTAATAAAAGTACTCCTTTTATGTTTTTGTTGTAATAAAAGAGCCGGACTCAGCTTTTATTTCAATAAAATGTTTTATTTAACGTACCCAAAATTCGGGGCGTTACAGATACTAAGGTCGGGCAGACATGTGATATGTGATGATTGTATGTGGCTCAAAGGTGGAGAGACGGCGGTCATGATACTGATGGCAGTGGTGGAGAGGTAGTAACTTCATGTAGTATTATGGTGGAGAGATAGTGGTGATTGTGGCAAGTGGCGGTTGGAGAAGGATGATGGTCATGGATGGATGCCACTGACAAGACTGATCATGTTGGTAAAATATGACGATGATGAGTGGTGGTGTAGTCGTATGTGGAGGTTATAGTGATAAAAGATGGTGGGGAGATGATGGAGAGAGGACAATGGTTATAATGGAAAGACAGCTGCGGTGCAGTTGGTGGTAATAGTGACGGTGGAGTGGTGGTTATAGCAAAGGTACCGGTGATTTATTAGTGGTGTTGGTGGTCGAAGGATGGCGACGACAAAAGTGGTGCTAGTGATGGCAATAACAAGTACTGGTGATTTTATTAGAGCAAGTATATCAGATTAGGTAAAATTTGAGCCAAAATTGCTAGTGAACAGTGTACATTTTTTCTTTTAACTACCCACATCTCTTTCAATACTACACCAATACTATTTATTTTACCTATTCTCTATTAAAATAATACTTTCTTTTTCTTTTTCTTCTTTTCTTTTTACTATTCTTCTTTTTGTTGGAGGAGAGAAAGAGAGACTAGAAGAGAGAGAAAATAATATTAAATGTATAAATGGTGAATAGTTTTTAGGTAAATTTACCTAAGCACTATTGCAAAATTTATTTTACCTAATCTTAGAGCATGTACACCAATAGTTGTGTATTTTAGCTACTCAACAGTCTACTTTTTTCATTTTACCTACCCAAATCTCTCTCAACCATACACCAATCATCTCTATTACCATCTCTATTCTTATAAAATACTATAAAAATTTACTATTCATCCTGTACTAGAGCTCCATTGTGGAGAGGGAGAGAGAGGAAGAGAGAGAAATAATTATTGTTTAATAGAATAACCCATGAATAGTTCCAAGGTATTAATATAGAGCCAAACCACCGAGAGCTATTTTACCTCTTTGTTTTGCTACTCTGGTGCAAAGCAATTTCTTATTTTGACAAGCTAAAATAAATAAAAAGCTTTTTTACCTTGACCGTAAAATTGCTCTTAAAAGGAGTTATTGCTAACTTGGTGCAATGTTTATTTTGGGTTTTTTTCTTAGGTAAAATACCTAAGATGCTATTTTTCCTAATCTAGTGTACATGCTCTTAGAGCATCAACACCAGCACAGGCAAAATGCAAAATTAGCTACTTTGACTAGGAAAAAGTCTAAAAGGGAGCTGCACCAGATTCTCTAAAAGGGGAGGTAAAAAACATCTATGAACAGTTCGTCAGTACCTTTACCGTGGCACTGTTCATCAGCTTTCCAATTTTCTATTCTTTTTCCTCCCCTTTTTCTCTCTCTCTCTCTCTCTCTCTCTCTCTCTCTCTCTCTCTCCCAATTTGCAATTTGGGTTTTGATGAAAGGAGGGGAAAAAATATATATTTTAATTGGTGTTAGGTAAAATAAATAGTATTGGTGTAGTTGTGAAAGAAAATGTTGATAGGTAAAATAGAATTGTAAACTGTTCACGAGATAGTATAGCTACCGACTGATAAACTTGCTCTTAGTCGTGATAGTGAAGAGATTGGTAGTTATAGCAATCGAAAGTAATGAAGAGATAACGGTCGTGATAGTGTTATAGCGATCGAAAGTAATGAAGAGATAACGGTGGTTGTAGAGGTAGTGGTGGTGGAAAGATGACATACCGAAGACAGTTTTTGGCCTCACCAATTAGGAGAAGGGACCATTACCACCAAGTGCACTTTTAGAAGACAAGAAGTAAGTTTTTGGGTCTTTTTCGTTGTCTTATAGTACGATTTTTGTTCAATTTGGTTTAAATCTTTTTATTTTTTTGATTTCTTTCGTCGAGATGAAAAATATGATACTATAAAAATTTGTCCCAAATCTTATAAATTTTTGTTCAATTTGGTCTAGATCTTTTTATTTTTTTGATTCCTCTCGTCGAAATAAAAAATATGATATAAAAATTTGTCCCAAATCTTATAAAAATTTAGAGAAAACAACAACAAAAGAAATGAGTCAAAAGGTCCGTAAAATGTCCATCCAAACTCATACTAATTACTCTAATGAGCCTTGAGTATAGCATAAAAGTCCAGAAATCAATCATTTAAATGGGCCTAGATAGGCAAACAATTGGCTAGGATTATTGTACTAGCGTCTTGCCCGTGCCTAAAGGCACTTATTGACGAAATTCATTCAAACTTTGACTAACTACAGCATTATGCGTACTGCTTCCATTATCGAGTATTCCAGGTAATGCAATCCCACCCCTTATCAAAATTACATAAAATTATGCGAGTTCAATAAGTGAAATTTTTAAATAAAAGAAGAAGAAGAAGAAGACGAAGCTACTAACATCTAGTTAATCAATTCACAGAGGGGGAAATTGTTTGAATGGTAATCAATTACCATCCAGCAATCAACTAAACCAAAAAATTAGTGGATTTGATGAACCACCTCTCTTCCAAGTATTTTGTAATCTTTTCAAAATTTACAATATTCCTGGGACATTCCAAAATGGAATATTGCACCATATTTGCGAGTGAAAGGAGTAATAATACCCAATGGTTCACGCACAATAAAAAGTATGTAATTTTAAGCATCACAAAGAGATTTTGCTTACGACGGATGATAGTACTCTTGGATGTCTAGTCAGCATAGGGTTTTCTAGTCGTTTGCAGAATAACTCGGTAAGACGAGATCGTACCATATGGAACTCGAATATAGCTAGTTCAGATTGTAGGCTTTATGTGAGGTTTGTGGCGTTTAGACGACCAACTGTTGGTTTTTCTTTGAAAAGTGAAATACTCTTATAAAAATACTAGAAATGAGGTTTAAACTAAGATAAAAAGGCAGCAAGGTTGAGGGGATTAAACCACCCGTGACTTAGCGGTTTTAACCATTTCTTTCTAACAACTCGAGGTCAAGACGTAGACAATCTTGAACCCGAAGTACTCGACATTAAAAGTCAAGCATAATCGTGGTTTTAGTTCGGAAATAGCTTAATATCGTTTAGTAAACTTTTAGTTCAAATACAAGGAGCTTTATAGCTCCAAGCACTGTGTGCGACAACTGCAAGGCTGGCCCCAGGGTAAGCTCCGCAAGCTTTCGGGCTTGGGCAACAAAAAAAAAAACTAAAGTTAGATATAAATCTAAAAGAGTTTTCAATACCATCATAAGTTAGCTGCTTGGCAAGTTGGTGTTGCTTGTCACTGCAAGTTGCGAAAGTTCTAGGCATGGCAAGTTTGATTCCTCGGAGGCCTCACATCCGCGCCCCCCTTTTACCTTTATTTCTTCATTTTTTTCCTAGTTCTTTTTGTTTTCTTTCCAATTCACAATATTATGAAATCATTTTTATTTCTACATTTTTGTTCTACCTTTTCTTTTTTTTTTCCCCTCTCAGTCCACAATATTGCGGAATGCGCCCCCCCATTTCTTTTATTTCTTCATTTTTTTCCTACTTCTTTTTGTTTTCTTTCCAATTCACAATAGTATCAAATCATCTTTATTTCTACATTTTTATTCTACCTTTTTTTTATTTTCCTCTCAGTCCACAATATTGCGGAAAACAAATTACTTTGTTCGAAATTTTCGATTTAACAAACACAAGAGTGATGTATAAGTGATATGTTCTTACATTTGATTAAAAAAAGTTATAGTTAAAATAAACTGAGCGAGCTAACACAGTTTTTATTTTTACCTTTGAACTACCATTTTGCAAGAAAGGTTAAACGATTGGCTATGGTCTCAATTGAAAATGTGGCGCCGTTACACTAAGCGCATTTTTGGCATTTTGTGCTCTCTTTTTTTTAACTTTTTATGTTTTTCGAGACAGACCATTCCCCTCACATATATCAATTAAAAGCCCAAAAATTCACACAAAAAAATGTGAGCAGAACATGCCCCGAGTTCTTGGATAAGTAAAGTATGATGACTCAATTAAAAATATTGCTTCAAAAAATGCAATGAAAGTTGTTTTCTTTGAATCGGATCATGCTAAACATAAAGTACTATAACCGAGGTTAACATTTTGATGTTGATTTTTTTAATGTTATAACAATGTAATTTTGAATTTTTTTTGAACTTGTATATATATATATTTATTTTGTATGACTTAATAGTAAGTGGGCAACAAAACAAAAAATTGGGCTAGGGCAATCCAAATGTCGGAGTCGGCATTGGCGACAAGTAGGTTAAAACTCTGGCCAACACAAGATCAAAAAGCGTAACAACTTTAGGGGCCGATTGGATGCAACTTTGGGTGGGTGTATTGTGGAATACACCCGGTTTATGGGTGATGGGACAGTTTTAGCTGGGTTTGGCAAGCCTATTTCCTCCTGTATTGTTCAGTCCCCCTTCTTCGCGAATACACCTCAATCCGGTGTATGAGGTGCTAAATTATTGCCACCCCTTGAGCTCTCCATAGTTTATCCGGCTTAATACACCTGCTTTTTGACCAAAACACCCCTCCTCATCCCCCTCCCCAACGGCTCTCTTGCTCTGTTAACAGAGACGAAGAAGAAGATGAATCCAAAAAAAAAAAAAGAGAAGAAGAAGAAGAAGAGGAGGAGATCACCACCACACCTACACAAAAACACACACAAACCATCAGAACCACCACAAACCGCCACTACCACAAACCCCCAATTTCGAATTTGAAACCCTAAATTTCAGAGAGATGAACAGTGAAAAGAAACAAGAAGATGAAGATGAACATCAACAACAAATCGGAGAGACAGAGAGAGAGAGGGAGGGATGTTCACCATGATCGAAGAGCAGCATCAGCTTCCTCTTCTTCTCTCTTCTGCCATTCTTTCTCTCTCTCTCTCTCTCTCGCTCTCTCTCTCTTCTGCCGTTCTTTTCTCTCTCTCTCTCTTGATAAAAACAAACAAGAGAAGATTAAGGAAAGAGGAAAAATGATTTGGTGCATTTCAACTTAACATTTGTACATTTCATATTAAACAAACCACAAATTGAATTAAATATAATTGAAATTGATTTTTTATTATTTATAAATGTTAAATTAGTTATTTTTATTTATAAACTAAATTATTATTCCTTAAATTGTGAAAAGTAATAAATTTTATTGAATTTTGTTATTATATAGTGAATAATCTAATTTCATACTACATAAGGGCAAATGAGTCATTTGACAGCTTTTTATATTATACACTCTTCCTTATACCACAAATTTATCATTCATCCAAATCAAGTATTATTTTATTCCCCCTCCATAAATGTCACATCAATGTGGATCATCTCTTCTTAACTAATACCCCTTACTATTTTATCCCCCTTCATAAATAATACGCCCAAAACTTATACGGCATCCAATCGGGCCCTTAAGGTTTTGCCGGAAACAAGAGATTTGAGCATTTTCTTATGAAACCATGATCGAGTTATAGTTAAACCATTAAAACCACTAAGTCATAGGGAAGAAATCACCCCATGACCCAACCTTAAGTGACTACTCACACGTAATAGAAGAACAAAGCATGGTTTGAAAGTAAGCCATGAGATTTAACCGATAAAATTAAAACTGAAATAAACTTGATATTAACAAAGATTTGAGCCTAGGCTACAACATTAACAAATGAGAAAATAATGTATGACAAATATCTTAAACCATAAAAGACTCGATAGATATTTATGAAGGAGAGAGCTATATATACACATTTGTTTCTCTCTCTACAAAATATCCCAAAAACATACTATTTATATGAGTGTTTTCAACGGTCCGGATTCAAATGAAACTTTCATTTGAATCTGGATCATTGAAAACACTCATGAACGGCTAAGATTTGCCCTACAGAGCGCTCTGCAAGGATCCGCCCTACAGGATCTTGTGAGCCACGAGAGAGAGTGGATTTTTGAAATTCCTATATGGATGGATGGTGTTTCTTTTTAGAAATGAGTATTCTTTCATCCGGATCAACCAAAAAAAAAAAAAGTATTCTTTCATCATGTGGTAATTTTTTTTATCCACTTTCCTTTTTTGTTTTTTTTTTAATTAACCAAAAGTTGTATTGGAAAAGCAAGTTTTTCAATTTGGACCTTATGACGGAATCTTGTTAGGAGAGAAACAAGAGGTTTTGAAACATGAAAAATGTTGTGTAGGGCATTTTGAAAAAGTTACTCTCCGTTATATATATGAGTCGTTTATGTATGTGACGGACCAATAGGCATGACTAGATGGAGAATGAGTCCACAATTGGAGAGAGAGAGAGAGAGAGAGAGAGAGAGGAGTACCAATGCATGTAAATTCCAAAACATGGGGGTCTAATTCTTATCTGTCAAAAACCTCGAGGGTGGCTTTTCAAATTTACCCTTTAATTAATTGCAAAAGTAGATTACTGACTCTGTTTGATAAAGTGGTCAGTTTTTGTTTATTTATAAAAAAATAAAAAAAAAACATGTTTGGTGATCATAATTTGTTTGTTTATTTAGTTTTTGGGTTACCGAAAGTGTTTTTAAAATAAATGAAAACACGATTTTTGTGTTTTTAGAATTTTCGTAAACTAGTAAAATTGATTATGTATTTTGTAAACAAAAACAGTAACACAAACATGTTTATGGTGCTTATTTCAAAAAATATCGGAAACAAAAACAAAAAATATGGAAATAAAAACTTTTCCAAACAGAGCCTAAATTTTTTTTTTCCCAAGGGAAATGATAATGTCAAAACTGTTTTTATTAGTACCAAAACTCTAGTGCACAAAGATGCAAATTGGAGATAACAATATCAAAATAATGACTATACTGGGGGTGTTTGGGAGCCTACTTTTTGGCTTTTAATTTTCAACTTTTTTTGGCTTTTTGACTTTTTGAATTGTGGTTAGAATGTATTTTGATTTTGATAGAGTGTTTGGATGATATGTGCAAAATGCATTTTGCAGCATAGGTAGTGTTTGGGAGATATGGAATGAAAATGAATTATGGGTTGATTTTTTACTATGTTGCCCTTGGTTATTAATAATGGTGTATAATGTATATAAATAATGTTTTAATCATTTTTTTAAAATTTTCTTTCGAAATTGATTATTCTTCATTAACTGAGAGTGTCACACTATTTTTTTAATTATATTTTTATTGTTTCAATTATTCTTTGCTCTTACTTTTCCACCAATAATGTTTTGATTTATAAATTAAAATAATAATTAAGTTAAATCAAAGTAATTGAAAAACCAAACATACAACTTTAAACATTACAGAAATTCGGATAAAAAAAATTACAGAAATTGAATCTAGAGAGGATATTGAGGAATTCTCCCAAAAAAGAGAGGGTAGGGATGTCTTTTGCTCTTCATCTTCAAAATCTGAAAATGTGTTTTGAAGGAATGAGTTTTGGGGACAAGCATCCAAACACCTAAATGGAAAAAGGAGAAATGAGAAATGGAAAATGAAGGATACAAACACCCCCAATCCAGATCTCTTTTCTCCTCCAACAAATTTCTTTCGGATGTGACTGGATATTTTTCTAACGTAGATGAATCTAATACTAATATTCTATCAAATAAAACACAAGGGTGTTTAAAAATATTCTTTCTCAACGGTTCAGATTTCTCCATGACACAAATTTTATCTACTCATATAAACAAATCTAACGGTCCAGATTTCTCCACCCTTCACATACAAACCAATGGTATCTTCGTAAATAACTTACATTGTTTGGCCAAATTTTTTATGGAATGTTTCGGAAAGAGTGTGCATTCAACGCCCGGATCCTAAAGAGTTTTATATATTAAAAAAATAGTTAAAAGATTAAGTGTTCCAATTTTCAATCTATTTGAATCGGTGCGAAGATCTTATTTTCTTGATCATTTTATCCTAAAGAGTTGTGATTAATTTTTGATTATAAGGGCTTTTATTTTATCTTAATCTTATAACTATATTTAGTTCTACAGTTATCTTAGGGCTCTAACAGAAAGGCTTAGAATCAAAAATTAATTACGACCCTTTGGGATAAAATTATCAGTTAATTAAGATCTTCGCACCGGTTCAAACAGATTGACAATTGGAACACTTAATCTTTTAACTAATTTTTAAGACTTTTATATATTAAAAAAATTCCAATTCCTGTCGTTGGGCTCTCTCTCTCTCTCTCTCTCTCTCTCTCTCTCCTGCCTGTCATCTTTCGAATCTCCACCGAGGGTCTACAAATCCCGTCAGAAGCTAGGCCAAGAAACATTCCTTTGGGATTTTTGATTTATTTCGGCGAAATTGGCTGAAGAAAGCTGTGTGAAAGTTGGGCCAAGAAAACTTTATGAAAGCAAAGGTAATGGATCTAATAAAGAAATCATTTTTTGAAAGCCATGAAAGCCATGTGAAACATTCCTAAGGGATTTTTTTGGGGAGTTTTTGGTGTCTGTTTCTTTCCAGGGTGTAAGTAGTGTTTAAATTTCAATCTAGCTGCTATTCTGGGTGGAATTTGTGTCTTTTCAGAGTGTTCAAGAAATTTGGGTGATTTTTTTGGTGTGGGTGGGTGAGTGTGTTGTTAAATATTACACATAATCAAGTTTTATTATTTTGACTCCTCTTGACGTTCCGTTTTGAAAGATAGTTTAGTAGTGTAGTCCGCGCCCAAGTCCATGTGTTTGCAGACCATTCTTTTTCTTTTTCTTCCTTCCTTTTTTCTGTTATCATCGGGTTGCCCGTGCCTACATGGGTAGTAATTGATCCAAGTCTTAGCAGAAATTGAACTTCAGAATAGTAACTTCATGGTTACATAATTTTCTGCAAATTGAGCCAATTCCAATCATGGTGGATAGTGTCGTAGGCACGGGCAAACACTATGCCTCCGATGATCGCTTACACTGAGGTATTTCAACTAAAGTCTAAGTTCTATGTAGCCTTTTTAGATAGCCTTTTTTTTTCGCGGTCCGAACTTCTTCTTTTTTTTTTTTTTTTGCTCTTTATATGGTTAGTTTATGGCGTTTGATTACTATTAATGATTGAAGTTATATTGAGGTTTTTGATTTCTCGGTTCTAATATGTTCTTTTATTTCTGCAAATGGGTTTAATGCATGTGATGGGAGATCCATAATAATGCTATTTTAACTTTTTTACTTGGTATTTACAGGGATTGCATAAGAAAATTGATAGTTCTTTGTAGCTAACTTAAAAGTTTAGTTGAGTAGTGCCGTAAGCACGGGTAATTCTCTTTCGTGCCACTAAGAAGAGGATCACATACTACACACTAATGAATTGATTTAGTATTTGAGCTACTAGTTGGCAAGTGCCATAGGCACGGACAAGTCCAACCAAGGTGCGTAGCGCCATAGGTCAAGCACTAGTAAAAAATACAAAAATGCTACTGGTACAGCAGCTGCGTACAGATTCCCTTTGCGCCCGCCTCGGTTCCAGCAAAGATGATCGGAGCCGCTCATTTTGTTCAAAATACGTTGTTTAAGGTCCTTGAAAAAAATCACCTCAATCCGATATCGGGAAGGGTGTTTATGAATCGTCCAACTTTGCTTCAAGATTTAGCCTAAATTTTGAAGCAAAGTTGGATGATTCATAAACACCCTTCCCGATATCGGATTGAGGTGATTTTTTTCAGGGACCTTAAACGACGTATTTTGAACAAAATGAGCGGCTCCGATCATCTTTGCGGAACCCGAGGCGGGCGCAAAGGGGATCTGTACGCAGCTGCTGTACCAGTAGCACAACTCTAAAAAATAAGGAAGAATTTTCGGGAGGTCCACTATAGCATGTTTCTAACCCCACTAGTCCACTTCTAAAGTTCTTAACCCCTCTAGTCCATTAATAATTCCAATCACAAAATTACCCTATGTAAAAGAAACAAGAGCCTTATTTGGCTAACACAAAAAATGTATCTTTCCATTTTTTTCGATCTTGTAACCACCACCACCACCACCACCACCACACCAACATATAACGTTATATGTGTGACAAAAAAATTTCTTTTCTTTTTTTATTCTTGTTTTGAGTCATTCCTTTTTTGAACCCGTCACCCCTTAACATATAACGTTATATATGTGACGAAAATTTCTTTTTTTCTTTTTAACTTGTTTTGAGATCTTCCTTTTTTGAACCCGTCACACCTTAACATATAACACTACTAGCGCATGCCCGTACCTGACTCGAACAACCAGCTCACTGCCCAACGATTCCAACTATGCGAAAAAACAATAGCCCAAGCATATTCATTGATTTGGTTAACTTGAATTAGCAAATAAAGAACAAACAATTTAGCAATTCCCAATTAACTTGTGCATGCAAAAACTCATTGTCGCATAAAACTTGATAAAATAAAACACACCATCCAAGACACCAATGGAAATAGGAACGATACACAACTATGAAAATATGTGACTTGAGGAGACATATATTAAAAGAACGCACGATAACATGTCATATTCACAAAAGACACCATTCCAATGTAAGCACATGTTTGACGATTCAAAATCATACAATGATGTGTCATGTCTTGTAATAAGGTTTTCCTATTATACAGATTTCTCATGTTTTTTTGAAGTCACGCTCCAAAATTGACCTGTAATACTACATGAAGAGGAATTGGAAGCAGCCCATCAAAAAAGAAAAAAGGGAATTGGAAGCAAAAAGAACGATACACCATATTCCAAATGCACTTGCCACACCTTGCACCAACCAACCAAGTCGATCACTCAGATTAAAAGTCTTACCCAATGTTTCTCTTTTCTATTCCAACCGGCCGGTTGCCTTTTCTTTTTCCTTGCCTTCTGTGGTAGATCTTTGTCTTTATTGAGCCATTTCTCTTTGCCTTCGATTTTCCTTTTAATAATTGCAAAATTATTCTCGTAGATGTAACCTCAATGCAAATCTAATACAATTAGCAAAAGGAGAAATAGCAGCAGATTTGCACAACTTCAAATCAAACTCTCAAGTTTTCCATTGCCTCTACACATTGGAGATAGAAAATAGATGATCAGCTTACAAAATCTTAACTCAATTAGTATCAAGGCATCCATGTAGCCCCGATACGGACACAAACACCAAAATGGGGCACGGTAATTCTAAAAAAGTGGAGTCACGAACATACCATTACTTAAAATAATTATTTTTAGTTAAGCAAACCTTTAATCAAAAAATATTTAGGTTACAACGCCTATTGAATGCAATATTGACTCATGGTGCATGCCTATACAACACGTATGTTTTTGCTTTTGGACCAGTACTTTTATAGTTTCAACCTCGAAAAGCTTTTAAATTTGATCTGTTAAAATTACCCTGTCATGTTTCTGTGCGTGTCCTCGACATGACCCACAATAAAAAAGATTTACGTGTACCCGGAGTGTCCGACGCAAATACAAAGATCTCTAAGAGTGTCGGTGCCTCATAAGAAGGCAAAAAAGCAAAAGAAAAAAGTGAGGAAGTTCGCATGACATTTTTTTTATCTCAAGTTTGGTCAACCTTATAACCAAAACTTCTTGTTCTGAAGAAATTACATATACCATAAGAAACAAAAGTCCACAACCTATAAGAGTGGTGGTATAAGAAAGAAATTAAAGTAGCACCAAGGAAAATTTATATACACATAGGGTGCCCAATTCCATCCTAAGATTATTTCTACCTCTTGACCTTAGCAACCAAAATTGTTTTTCTGCAACCAAATAATATAGTCTCCACTTTACATCAGTTAGAAGGGGAGAAAGAAGAAAACTAGCAGAAAAATGACATACTGAATGTTTTCTATTCACTTTTCTTCCAATCTTTTATGTTCACAATTGTCTTGCTCACAATTGTCTCGCTCCCGATCAAATACAACTTCTGGAATAAAGATAAGAAAGCACTCTGAGCCATGTGTGGAGGAACTTTCTAAACTCGCACCATTTTTCAGTAATCTAATGTGTTGAAACTTAAAGAACTAAATTGACTCTTGTGTCTCAATCAAACCAAATTGAGTCAATTAGGGTAGACACGTAACGTATAGCATAGGAGTATATAATAAATTTCTTTATAGAGGTGTATCCCTCTTTCCCTCATGATTAATTTCTCTGCTACATATTTACCTTATGTGATTGTACCAACTGAAAAAAAATATTAGTAGTACCTCGAATTTAAGCTCGATGCAGAATTTCTCTAAATGTATTTTTGCTGATCTTTCCTGCAGTAAAATATTAGAAAGTAAGAAGAATGTAGAAGAAAACAACAAAGTTAGGATTAACGTAAAAGACCCAAGGTTGTCAAAAATTAAAAAAAAAAACTATTCTCTCACACTCATATTTTTTCTCTCAATTTTCGGCAAAAGAAACCCAATATGAGTAAAAATCGTTCAAGAAAAAAATTTGAACTTACATGAGAACTGAAAAAAATCCTTCGATGTTTCTATTGTATGAGATCTGAAAAAAAACCGTTCAAGAAACTCCCAATTTTCGGCAAAAGAAACCCAATATGAGTAAAAATCGTTCAAGAAAAAAATCGAACTTGCATGAGAACTGAAAAAAATCCATGTTTGAATCCCTTGCATGAGGTCTGAAAAAAATCGTTCAAGAATCTTCCAATTTTCGGCAAAACAAACCCAATATGAGTAAAAGGTGTTCAAGAAAAAAATCATGACATGCTTGAGAACTGAAAAAAACCCTTCGATGCTTGAATCCCTTGCATGATAACTGAAAAAAATCGTTCAAGAAATCGAACTTACCTCACTATTGGTAAGTTGACGGAAGAACTACGTTGAAACAAAATTGAAAGTGCAAGATTCAAATGGATGGAAATGAAATTACAGAGAACGTGGACCTTCTAAAAAAGGTTTCCGAAACTTTCGTAATTGTGGTAACAATCTTTCCCACCAATCACCCAAGATCTCAATTTCAATCTTAGTTCAAAATTGCACGTTTACTTTAGTTTCATAGATTTGGTAAATGTAGTAATACTATTTTCCGAAATCACAGGGAACCAATCACCAAAAATCTCACATTACCCTTTCTGAATATACCTCTAATCCTAGGGTCAAAAATACACGGACAAAATTCAAATGGCACGGATCTGTTCGGTCTAGACCGGTTTCACGGTCCTTGGTTTTTCTTAGACTGCCCTACAAATTTTGGAGATAATTTTGGCTGATTATAGATTACCATAATGTGTATTCAATTTTGGCTTGATTATAGAGTACCATAGTTAGCCACTAATTTCGGCTGAAAAGGAATGATTGAACCGGCATAATTTTCCACTAATTTCGGCTGAAAATTAATGCATGATTGAACCAGCATAAGATCAGATTTCCGGAATATTATTAGTCAATAAAAGAAAGAGTTAGGATTAAGATTATGATTAGTCAATAAAAAAAATGCATGATTGATTTAATTTCCGGAATATAGCATTAAGATTAGGATTATACCATATTGGCTAACTATACAATTTTCGGAATATACAATTTTGGCGGATTATAGCATTAGGATTAGGATAACATCATTAGTTATAGATTACCATAATTAGTCACTAATTTCCGAAATATGAGGCATGATTGATTCAAAGTCATGTGAAAGGATTCAAAGGCATGTATTTCCAATCCAACAGTTGAAAAATATGTACCAATCTAACGGTGAAAAATATATACCACCCTCCCATATTATATAGAGTTGTCCCAATATGCATTTTTGTCTTATGTTTGGTACTACATCAACAAAAATGCATATATAATCTTATATGTCCCAATTTGTCCTCTGTACGTTATAAAAAACGAAAATAGATCTGAGACATATAAGGTTATCTATTGATATCTGGAACGTATTTTTTTCCAACACAAACACATATAATATTATATGTGTATATCTGAACTTAGTACCATGCCAAATATATTCTCTGCATATTGAAAAAGTGCACATATAAATTTATATGTCACAAATTGCATTCTTGCCTTATGTTTGGTACTACATCAACAAAATTGCACATACAATCTTATATGTCCCAATTTGTCCTCCGAACATATCTTTGTGAATGTTTCTGCAAGGTTTTTTCAGCAAGTGTTTTTGGAGAAAACTTTTCCAACTGAGACAACCGGAGCGGTGGTGTCAGTTCTAGTGCTAGTAACGATCACCCTAAGTATGACGCAGTAACTCAATCACAGCAGCAACCACACCCTTTCCCTCAACAGAGATGTCCAGCCTCAGTTCTTCAATCTTCTTGTTTAGAAGCTTGTCAAGTTTCCCTTGCAAATTTCTGCAAACATCCCACAAAGAATTCAACATAAGTAGTTGTAATCTTCAACAAAAAAAAAAAACAAAAGACCCATCACAAAATTCAATTAAGTAGGGACATCACCGGCATCAACCCCAGCCGCGCACACTCTTGGAAGCAGAGAAATGAAGGTACCCTCCAAGCATTTCGATACCTTCTCCTTTTTTGCTTGGAATTAGATTACCACCAAACATAAGGAACTGCGATCGAGACGCTCCGAACAAGTCGGTTGTTATCCGATCTCCAAACGGCGATGTCACCGTCAACGGCGTCGCGATACAGAGTTTGGAGGTTTATCGTAACCGATGGGTCGTTGTGTTCTCTGTTTCGCGTAGTGTAGACGACGACAAAGATGACGTGTCGAATATCGGCGACGTGTCAGACGCCGGAGGTGTCAGAGATGAAATTTCAGGACATCCCATTCGCCGGTGGCGGAGGAGGAAGAAGGTACAAGCGATTGGAGGTTCTCGCGCGAGGTTTCTCCTGCGACGTGGAACGACGGCGTATCAACTCTCGCTCTAGCAGTTGAAGGTGAAGGTCTTAATTGTCTGTCTGTCAACTCCCCGGAGTCTACGAGAATCAAGGGTTGGGACTGGTGTCTACGTGGAGAGATCTTCGCCGTCGATATCGTACGTTTTCATCCGGCGGCAGAGAGAGAGAGAGGAGGAGGAGGAGGCTGTGCTCCAAATTTGTTTTTGGTCTAGTGATTCTCTCTATATGACAGTTTATATAGAAGAATATTTTTGTCTTGGTATAATTTTTTTTTTAAAAGTAGTGGACTTAAGGCTTTACTAAACTATATTAGTAGGCTAGAGGGAGTTATAAATATTATAGGTGGACTAACTGGGTTACAAGTTTTCTATCGTGAATTCTAGACCAATTTTTTATAAAAAAATAAGTCACAATGTTCATGATTGCGGAAAGAGAAATATTATACTAGTGTATTTATTATTTTATACTCCCTCCGTCCCAAAATGGATGACAATTTTTGAAACTCGTGTCATTTTTCATCGCTTACATCTTTCAATCTATAATATTTTTCATGAGTTTGAAAACTTTGTATAATAGAACTAATCAAGAACTATCAAACAAGATCCATATTGCATATATTTTGAGATCCATATTGAAAGATATAAGTAATTGAAATTGGCACAGATATCAAAAATTGACATCCAATTTGGGACGGAGGGAGTACTACTTATTGTGCTTGCCCTTTGGTTTCGTACCAGTATAGTATTGTTCACCTCTTTGCTTTTTCCTACATGCATAGAAAGTAGTAATTTAATTTTCTCCTTTATATGGTACTGTTGTAGTGTTTTGAGGTTACATATTCTGACAATATATAGTTCCGACGTTATCCCCCCAAAAAAGAAAATCCTCAAAATCTAAGGAATCTTTTGAATATTATATGAGCTGAAAATTCGTAAACAATGGGGCTTTTTTTTTTTTTTTTTTTTTAACATCGCAAACAATAGGTTTGATTCTTGAGTTTTCCAAGATTAAGAGAAACAGGACCACTCATATACTAGTGTACCTTTAATTTCTTTGATTCACACCAAACAAAAAGTGATGTTTCTTGAAAATTAGTAGTAAGAGTATTTTATCCTGGGTGTTAATTTCTAACATCAACTCCAAAAATAATGGGCTCATGTCCCCATTGGTAAGTCTTCTCCTCCCCATTTAGGAGACCAAGGTTTAAGTCCCGTCGTAAGTGTTTGGGATTCAGACTATGAATAACCTCTGAAACTTCTTGCGGACTAATTTATTAATAACCAACTATTAGAAGAATAAAAAATAAAAAAAATCCAACTCCAAAAGAATGTGAGTATCATTTTTGTTACTCGGTACATTCAAAAGCCACAGATAGTTAATTACCCAAAAAAAAACCCCACAGATAGCTCAGAAAGCTATGCACAAAAAGTTAGGGCTTTGCAGTTAGGTACTTCTTATTTTTGGTGAACAAAAATTACAACTATAAGAAATGATTACTTTTTGGGTTCGTTTTCTCTCGGGTGCAAGTTTTGAACTGGACCGTCCAATCCAAATTTGGACTATATATTGGTATAATCAATGGTTCGGATTTATCGGTAATCGTCTCTGAACAAAAATGAACAATTAAGGGAAAATGACTGTCCAGGACGTGTTTTGATAATTAATACCAGCCAAGGACAAACTAAGAACATTTGTTAATGCTGAAAATATCCTTGGCGGGTATTAATTATCAAAACACGTCATTGGCCGTCATTTTCCCAACAATGGATCATCTAGATTTGGACTAGATCCGGTTCAAATAATATATAGAGCGGGGAGGATCCAATTCCTTAGTAAAAATCACAACAAAAAAATGATGATGATTTTCCAAAATAGGAAGAATAATTATCAGCTGCATTCTACAACTGCAATCTTATATATCTGGCTAAATTAGCTACAAGGAAAATAACATTCAGTACTAATGCTACAAACCCAATACACTACTTATAGTACTCCAATTATTATTCATCACACACTTGTGAAAATACCTGCAAGACTAGGGTTTTCCAGACTAAAAAAACACAGATGCATGAAGGCGCTGGGAAGGCTGAAAAGAGATGAGGAAGAGGAGGAGAAGCAGGACAATGGCTATGCCCCAGGGGGAGCCCCCGGCGCGGTGGATGGCACCGGGCTCGGACCCTGGCACGTGGAGGTCGAGACCGTGGCTGGAGGAGAGCCAGTGAACTGCAATGACCAGAAGCAGGGGAGAGACCATGAGGAGGCGCTGCAGGAGCTCGGCCGCCGTCGACATTACCGCGCCGTAGACTATGTAGCAGAGGAGTGCACATAAGAGTGTCGCCGCTGCCATTAGGAACCATTGTTGTGGTAGCATGCTTGATCTGGTGGGTGAAGCCATGAGAGAGAGAGAGAGAGAGAGAGAGAGAGAGAGAGAGAGAGAATGCTGTTCTTCTTACTTTGTTCCAATATATGAAGTGGCTTGGTGTCCTTTTTTGTGCCTATTATGTTGGACATGTCCACTACTGCTTCAACAAAGAAAAGGTTTAATTATTCAGCCTGAGTTCAGGATGGAGTAAGATTTTTGCAATTAGTAATTATCTATTTTAGTTTCTAGTATTTTTTAAAAATAAATTGGTCAATAATTAAGAATTACCACCACTTCATCTCAACAGGTGAAATTACAAATTTTTAAAGCCCAAATGTTTAAAAAGTTTTGAAAAAAACAAAAAGTAAGATGAGGGCTGGAATTATTTGAAGCCTTTTTGTGGAGACAAACCGAAAAAGAAAAAAAAAAAACCCAGCCTTTAAAAATTCAGAAAATTCAGAGATGCATGTGTACATGATTCTTCAAAGACAAGTTAGTTAAAAGGGAACATCTACGGTGCACACTAACGTACCATGTGCACGTACCCATAATATTTACCACTAAGAGATGTAATATTTACCATTAAGAGACATAATATTAGCATAATATTTTATCAATAGGTGTAACATTTTACCAAATAAGCGTTACGGTGCATACTATATGCACCATAAACTATTGAGAGGCATAACATTTATCATTTAGAGGCTCCAACATAGGCGTAACATATATAGTTATAGGAGTGTGTATTGAAGCTTTTTCGACTATAAGAAAAAATTGAATGATTTACCAAGAGTTTTAGGCGAAAATTAGTTCACCCTATTTGAAGGCAGAGTACGGCCGCCCTAGCAACATCATGGGCATGCAGCATTAACATCTAGTCTAGACACCTTGATAACTTTTACAACTTTGAAAATAAGAACATATGTACGTAACGAAAATCAAGAAGCACATGTCGGAGGGAAGAACTAGCTTAATTTGTCTGGTTTGTTTATCCCTTGCACAAAAGTCAGGCAATCCGTGCGAATGCTCACTGTCACTTCGAAGCACTGATGCGTGGTGTCTTAGATTCTTCTTTCATCATACATTTTCTTTTTTAAGGGCAAATTTATGAATTCCGTATCCGTGTAGGATGACGAGGATCTCGGGCACAAACAGAATTGAGTAATTTTGATCTCATCACATAGAGGGGGAATATTATTTGGGTGCTCCAAACATAGGGGCAAGGAAAAGAATAATTATTCAGTGTCCCGGGGGCATTGTCAAGTGATGCCCCAAGATTATGGGACACAAGAGTGTGATTGAAAAAGAAAAAAGGAACAAAAAATGATTGAGAGATGACACCACGTGACAATGATCTTGGGGCATTCAAACAAATTTCCAAGGAAAACATAAAAACAAGACAGAAATTATGCCAACATGCGCTCCAATATGCTAGACTTGTTTTTATCGTGACCGTCTGCAAGACTTGTTCTTGATCACACCTTCTATAGTGGCCGAGTGTCCCTAGGCATGTAGTGCCCGCAAATCTAATAGGAAATGGGTCATCTCCCGTCGTACTTTTAGACAGGAGAGGACAGTACACATTACGATCATCCATCTACTATAATGAATGATTGAGATTTATTCAAGAACTCTTCCCTGGAACTCTTCTCTGGAAGAGTTTCGAATAAAACCGAACCATTTATTATATCAATGAACGGTCGCGATGTAGACTGTCGCTTCCTGTCCAAAATTACGATCGGAGAGGAGCCGGATCCATTCTAATAAGAGACTGTTGTTGGTTTTTCCTCTTATTAGAGTATCTCCAACCAAGCTCTAAAACACAAAAATAGAGAATGAATGTGACATATTAAGAGGAGATTTCATAATTACTCCCTCCTTTTGCATTTTATGAGAGAATATTGGAGAGACCGTTGTACTTTTTAAAGATTTGGTCTCCAAAATAAGAGCCTACTCCCATTTTGGAGACCAAATCTCTAAAAAGTACCATGGATCCCTCCAAGATTCTCTCATAAAATGAAAAAAAATGGAATAAATTATAAAATCTCCTCTAATATGTCACATCCATTATTTATTTTTTGTGTTTTAGAAGATGGGTCGAAGATGCTAACTACGGTGGATCTATAGTAAGAAAATTTATTTGGTAGTTTTGGGGCACCGTCGCGTGGTGTCCCAACACTCTTATCCACCCCATATTTCTGTGGCTACATTCTCCCTAATTTTTTGCTCTTTCTTGTTTTGTTTGTCTTTTCTGAATTTTTGATAGATTCACGTCATATTTTTTTTGGATTAGTCATCCGTCTTAACAAGAGGAGTCTAACAAGTAAAAATTAAAACAAACAGTAAAAACAATTTCACTAAAGACAAAAAATTAAAACACCAAACATTTGTATTTTTTTTTTTCTAAAGTGACAGCTTATATGAATTTTTTTCAACATCGATCCACGTTTCTATATTTTTCTGATTCTTCTCGTCGAAACAAATGATTAATCTCAAAAATTACAGCGCAAAGTCGAACACAAAGTTGCAAAAAGTAAAAATCATCGAAATAAGTAGTACTACTAGACAAAGAAGTTAAGAAGAATTAATGGAGCCAAGCGTACATACCCCACACGACGAAATTGTGTGACGGATACGCGTGTAATTAACGTGTTTGGAGGCACCACGTGACGGTACTCCAATACAACGGAATAATTACTCCTCCATGGAACCTACATGAACAGCTACCCTACAGGAGTGGCGTTGGTCCAGCCAGGAATGCTAGTTGTGTATTATTGCTTCTCTCGTGAATAATAGTACTGGCGTAGAAACGGGCCCCGTCTAACAAAAAAGGGAAGCGTAGAAATGGGACCAGTACCACTCGTGCCGTCGTTGTGCATCGAGATTTAAAAGCATCTTTTTTTTGTGGGAAAAGACACTAGCTGGTCCGTACAGTCATATGTACGCAGGTAATTTAGTTACAGTTCATACACTTGGCTCCACCAATAATAGATAAAAATGCGCAACGGGATATACTGTCAAGTATCTCCCCGTAGAGCGGTGCAGAGATCCGGCCTCGCATTTTGGCAATGGATGGCTCTGATCTTAACCAACCGATGGATGATTTAGATTTGTATGCGATTTATATGAGCTCAAATTCGATCCGAGCCATCTATGCAGAGATGAACGGCTGGATCGGCTGCTTTGCACGCGCTCGGCAGCATCCCCTGGTGGCTGGCTGGTCAAATTACTTTTTTGTATTTCACCTAGCAACTTTTCCTCACCTTTCAGCAAGAGTTCATCGCCACAATTGTCGACGTTCTGTAGCAAATTGTGTAAGACAGAGGCTAGCACCTAGATTGCTGAACAATGGTTTCCAGATTTGGCTCTCTACTTTAGCTAAAAAGTAAAGAGTCTGTTGTACTTGCCCTGAGTGCATGTTCATGAGACTAGCAAAACCCACCTTTGTAGCTATTTTACCGAATCAAAGGCACAAAAACAGCTTGCAACAGTCTCGGAAAACGGGAAGCTATTTTTCCTTTTCGAAAAATCCTCTCTACATCTACAGAGCAACTATTCACGAGCAAAAGATTAAAATATTGTTATTTCTCTCTCTCTCTCCTTGCTACCACTCCCGGGAGTGGATCCTCTGTCCCATTGTACCTGAGTACCTTACGACGTCGTTTTGGACGGGAAACACAAGCAAAATCTTTATTTTGGTTCTATGGTTCTCTTAGGATTCTCATTGAAAGCCTTAGAGCCAAATATTAATTATAACTCTTTAGAATAAAATAATCAAAAAAAATAAGATCTTCTCACCGGTTCAAACGGATTGAAAATTGGAGCACTTAATTTTTAAATTATATTTTTCAATATATAAATAACCTAATAAAATTAAGTGCTTCAATTTTTAATCCGTTTGAATCGGTGCGAAGATCTCATTTTTTTGATCATTTTATCCTAAAGGATTATAATCAGTACTTGGCTCTAGAGCTTTCAATGAGAACCCTAAGAGAACCATAAAATCAAATAAAGATAAGATCGATTTCTTTATTGCTGTATAAAACGACGTCGTAAGGGACTCAGACTGGCAGGGTATTTTTTTATACTGTTTAATGGGAATAGAGAAGAGTAGTAGAGAGGTTGGTGTGGTGGGAGAGAAAATAATGGATAGGTAAAGTAGAAAATGTACTTTTTTACTGGGTATTTAAGCTATTGTTGATGTACATGTTCTAAGAGAATCTTGAATAGATTTTTTGTTTGTATTTTTTACTGAAAGAAAAGAAAATGAGTACATTTATCAAAAAAATGCCGCCTAATAAAAAAAATGAAGTTTTTAAATGAATCCAAAAAATCTACTAAGTTAAAGTTTTTAAACCAACAAAGATACTTGAGTTCAAGTTAAATGAAGTTTTTAAATGAACCCAAAAAATCTACTAAGTTAAAGTTTTTAAACCAACAAAGATACTTGAGTTCAAGTTTGCGTTCGATTGTTACGTAAATAATCTAACATAAATTAAGCTCGTTAAACCTTTAAATTAAGTTTCAACAAACTACTACTCAATTCGTTCAGCTTATCTCAAGTATAAAACATTCAAGCTAAACTCGAGATCCATCTCTACTCGACTAAAGATTATTTGACATCGACTTGCCTCATTAATAAATTAGATTAAACATGATTGAAACTCGTTAAATCTTCAAACTAATAAGCCATCACATACTGGGCTCATTTGGCTAATTTATCAGCTATAAAAATTGGAGAGAAGAGCTAGCTTGTTTTCTTTCATGAATAAACTAGTGCATGCCCGTGCCTGAAGGCACGGCACAACATATCTCAAGGCACGTTGCTAGTGCATGCCTGAAGGCAACAACTCCACGATTAGCACACTGCAGATAAATATTGGATATTGAACCCAATATATCAACCCTTGTCCAAAGTAAGATTATAAGAACCAACATTTTAAAATTTAAACATACCAACCAATGCTCTACATCAACTAAATCAGTAGGGGATAAAAAATAATAATGGAAACTCTTTTTGGTACTGGTTTTGGCCTTTTGGTTTAATTTATAAAAATGAGAAAGCAGTAAGAGTAGGGGACGAAAATTATCATCTTTCTAATTTGGTGTTTTTGATTTATGCACCCTTATACTTGAGAAAAAGAAGAAGATGAAACACTCAATCATGAACTATTGTTCACACACTGCATGCACTTACACATTTTCCAGCTTAAATGGATGGCCAATAGCCATTACCTGCTTCCAAAACACATACAATTGAATAAAAAGTAGTCTACTTACTACAAAAACCAATTCACTGCTACAGATTCACCGAACATGTGTTGGGCATTCCATCAAATACCTTATTGGCTACATAAAAAAGGTAACTAGTACATGAGAAAGAAGGAAGCTAGAGATGGCAACCACTAGTTTAAACAAAGCAGTACCAATAATTTTGCAGCGACGTCATGGCCGTCGCCTACTTCATCGGACCACACCCAACCCATTTCTACTGCTTGCGCGGAGGGAGAGAGAGAGAGAGAGAGAGAGAGAGAGAGAGAGAGAGAGAGAGAGAGAGAGAGAGAGAGAGAGGAACATAGTTTTAAGAGAATTTTATTTAAGATTCCCCCCTCCCTCACTAAAATACCACTCAAATGTAATGTATTTACCAAAATGTCATGTTGTAAGATCCAACGACTGTAACGTATTGAAAACTCAATTTAACAGCTAAAAATGTGCTCTTGTTTGTATGTGTACATAAATTTTGAAATATTTCCTTAAGATACCATTCTGTTTTATAATAATAATATAGATATATAGATGTTGTTGCTACTATTATGCAAGTAATTTTCTTACGGTCTGAGAAATGATGAGATAAGAAAGGGGAGCTTTTTCTCACAAAATCTCATCATTTTTGGTAAGATTGGGTGAGAAATGAGAGACGCCAGTCAAAACATTTAGTTCCATACTTTTCTCGCCATTTTCTCACCAAAATAGTCAATCTAAACGAGTGATTTTGCTAGAAATCAAAACCATTTCTTTTCTCTTGAAATCACTCCATCCAAATGGGCCATTAGAAAATGGTTGACTCTCTCCAACCAAAGCCCAAGTCCACCATCACCCACCCTCCACTGGTCCTCTTCCATTGAAACTTATACTGGATTCTCCACAGAATTCGATTTGCTCCCAAAACCATCACCCCACAAATAACTCCCTCCCCCTAAAACCCCGCACTCACAACAAACACAACACCACCACCCAACAAAATGAAAACCAACATTCTCATGCATCCTCACTAGCTCATATCCACCCCCATCTCTCTCTCTCTCCTCCTACCACCTCCGTCGTCCCCGCAGCGGACGGCGGCAGAGGCGGCCCTAAGCTGAAGCTTGTGTCTCGACTGCTGTACGCCTCCAAACATATTTGAATTTCAGGGGCCGCTTCTAATTTCAAACCCTTATAAAAGTCCAGAGCAAAAAGGTCTCGTTTTTAGTTTTTATGCTTTGAGCTCCAGAAAAGGCAGGGCCGATTCTGGACGATGGCGATGGGAAGCCTCACCCCCTCCACCAACTCCACCATCACAACCACCTCATCATCATCATCAACGACAACGGCGACAACGTCTCCTTTCCATCTCCTCGAAATCACCATCATATCTGCCCAAGACCTCGCCCCGGTCTCCAAATCGATGCGGACCTACGCGGTGGTGTGGGTCCAACCGGAACGGAAACTGACCACCCGCGTCGACCACCGCGGGGGCCACGCCAACCCCACCTGGAACGACAAGTTCATGTTCCGTATTGATGAGGATTTCCTGAATTCTGATACCTCGGCCGTCATGGTCGAGATCTACACTGTCTCGTGGTTTCGGGATAACCTTGTTGGAAACGTCAAGGTTTTGATAAGCAACCTTATCCCTCCGTTTGCTAGGGTTCATAACAATTTCAGCACCCGGTTCGTTGCACTTCAGGTGTTGTTACTCTTCTCCGTCCTACTTACTCCCTACGTCCCCATTCTTTTGTCTTTCGTCCTATACTCTTATCCCAACCGGATAAAAAATTAATTATAACTTTTAATTAGTAATACTATTTATATACAATATGCACCTTGTTTAATAGATCTCAATGAGCTCTTTTAAAAGATGTTTTCAAAATCTCCTAAAAAATTATAAATTGCAAGATATAATCAATTGAAAAGTGGGACGGACTTCCAAAAGAGACTAAAGAATGGGGTCGGAAGGAGTATTTTTCAGCGGTTTTTTTTTTTATTGTTTAGTTTGTAATGCAAGCCTCTATTCAGGACTCATCTCCTTACGCTCTCATGTCGCAACGTTTGTTCCACGCATTCAATCCTCACTTCCACAAAATTTAATAATTCAAAATATTTTTGATGAACACTTTCACGTTCATGTTAGCGCTCCTGCATACGCATTAGGAAGCATATGCGACTTTTGAGCACTCCATGATCGAAGATAGGAACCAAGGGGACATGGTAGCCACGCCAACTTTGGAAATTTTTGTTCCTCTACTAGTCGGGTAGTATTTTTTTTCTTATAAAATAATGATTGTCAAAAAATTATGTAGTCCGTTTCCAATGAAATAATTTAAAATTATTTTCGTAATAAAAAGGATCACAGCATAAAAATTTTAAAACTTGAATATGACACGGTTTTAATTTGAAGCTTTACAGGTTCACTAAAAGTTTTACATTCTCGCTGAATCTTTGTCTAATTCTCTTCATGCTATTGCTTAAGTGGTATTTTTTGACCAATAATTTTCGGTTAATTCGAGAGACCTTCCGAATGCCCCATTTTTGATTCACCCTTCAGAATACCCCATTTTTCATTCGCGAATCTGGAAATTTTCCAACAATATTCACATGATTGAGATTTGTGTTTTCAAATGATACTTGCTACTTAAAATAACCCCATCATGATCACAACAGGTTCGGCGTGCTTCGGGTAGCCCCCAGGGAATTCTCAACATGGCGGTTTCCCTACTCGACAGCTCCATGCGAAGCATGCCCATTTACAAGCAACCCAACGCCGACGGAAGCCGCCACGATCAAGTAAACACCAAAATCCAGCTCTGGCGATCCCGCAGCGAGAAATCCGACCTCAACTTCGATGACTTCTACCCGCCCAAAGGCGGCTCCATCTGCAACGCCGGCTCCATCGTAAACGGCTCGATCGTCAACGACTCCGAGCTCTGCTCCGACGTGGGCCCCTCGGCGTCGATCGTGGCGGCGGCGATAGCCAAGGGGCTCTACCCGCCGCCGCCGCCGACGACGGCGGAGCAGAAAGGGGTGGTCCTGGCGGCGGAGGCAGAGGAGCGGGGGAGCTCGATACTGGAGGACTTGACGGTGGAAGAAGCGAGGGCGAAGGGTTACAAGTCGAGGAGGGCGGCGGCGGAGTTGCCTACGGCGGCGGATCAGAGTTTCGAGAAGTCGGACAGCTTGCGGCATTCGCGGCGGCACTCCGATGGCGGGCCCGGGTTGTTCTCTTGCTTCGCTTATGGGTTTGAGTTCACCATTGTGTGCGGTTCAAAGAATGAGGGAAGGAACAACAAGAACAACGGCATTGATAATAAACCCATGATTAAGCGTAGCCCTTCTCATCAAAACCTTAGCTTGTGAGATTCGTTCCAGTTTTTCTTTCGGGGGTTAGGTTTTCCGCAGGTTTTTTTCTTCTTCTTCTTTCTTTCGGGGTTGTCTATTACTATTCTCCATGTGTAAGGATTTCGAGCAACAATTTAATTGAATATATTTTGTGATTTTGTTGAGGTCTCTTGATCGTTTTACCAAATTCGGGGGAAATGGAAGAGAGGAGAGAAGTTTTGTGATTTGAGGATTAAATTAATTTTTGGGAAATATCTATATAAAAATAAAAAAAACTTGAAAGCTGACTTTTTGAATTTTTCTTTGAATATTTTAAAAAAGAAAATTTCTAAAATCAGCTGACAAAAATAAGTATGTGAATGTGTATTAAAGGATGAAAAAGTATACAGAAATACGTGTTTTTCTTGTTTTCTAGTGTACTTATCATCAGTCCACTAGGCTGACAATAGTAAAACCGTTTAAAAAATACATGTGTAAATGTCATAATTTTTTACTTTACCGATTCTTCTCGTCGAGCTGGTATGTGGGTGGGTAAAAGAAAAAAATAGAGGGACAAAATGAAGATGAAAAAATTGTGGATTAGTGTGAATAATATAACAAAATGTAATAATTTGTAGTTCAAAATTTTTAATAGAAAAGCCGCCTTAATATCTTATACGAAGAATGTAAATATCATATTTTAAAAAATGAATTAATCGGATTGTAACAATAATTTCTCAATGACTTCATTTGAAGATAATTTAAGAGAGTTGAACCACTCTTTTATTTATTTAACAAAAATATAAATCTTACGGCAAAATTTACATACACGTAATCTTACTATTCGCACTTTTAAAGACAACATGCAACAATACAAGTTGAGTTTAATTCAAATTCTGACTCCACCACTGACTCAATACATTACTTCTACTTTCAAACTTATTCCAGCACTTGACTCAAACTTAGACAATTGGAGTAATTTTTACTAAAAGATTTGAATGACTCAAAAATTCTTGCGATTTTGGATTGTTACTTTAAAATTATTCAATTAATTCATTTTCTACTCAAATATTTACTCCAGTACTATTCTGTAACGTATATTGGCCATCAAAAAAATGTGCTAAGGTGTTGCGATTTATCCACCGTGTGATGCTTTCCCGGCAATTTCAAACCCTCCGCCACCTCCAAAAATCAACCACCACCACTCATCTCCTCCAACTCCAGTCGCTGATCCTTAAAACCGCTCTAGATAGAGACGAATACTTCATATCCAAGTTCATACAATCCTCTTGTTCTGTTTCAATCGAGTTCACAAGATTGTTCTTTGACAGCTTATTACCCCTTGACCCACCCCCACCAATCTTCGCTTTTAACACAATCATAAGGGAGTACTCAAAGAGCTCATCGCCACTTGAATCGGTGAAACTGTTCTCTCAGCTCCAAAGGGTAGGCCTTAAACCCGACAAATTCACGTACCCTTTTGTTCTCAAGTCCTGCGGCAGGTGTTCGGTAATTGGAGTTGGTGGGGCTGTGCATTCGTTGGTTGTTAAAATGGGTTTTGATTCGGATCGGTATGTGGGGAATACACTGTTGAGGATGTACTCTGGGTGTGGCGCGATTGGGTTTGCGAGGCAGGTGTTCGATGAAATGTGTGAGAGAGATGTGGTGTCTTGGAGCTCTATGATTGCTGGCTATGTTGCCTGGTATAATGCCTTTTGAGTTTCTACATTTACAGCCCCTTGGGAGTTGGGATGGTGAGATAAAAAAGATGAAGTCCTTTCTCACAAAATCTCACCATTTTTTATGAGATTGGGCGAGAAAGTGGAAGATCAAGAAATTTCAATTTTGTATTTTTCTCTCCATTTCTCACCAAAATGCTCCATCCAAATGAGTGATTTGGCTATAAACCATTACCCTTTTATTTTATTTTCCTATAAAATCTCTCCTTTGAAAGTTAAAGTTCTTGGCTTGCTAGTCCCTCATTTTGGTTTAAAGAAAGATTCGTGATATGGTTTTTAAATTGGTCTATATGTTACTTGATTGGTCAGCTGGGTTCTACAGCTTAGCATCCAGCCTTTCCTTTAAAACTGCGTTACTTGATAGTTCAATTGGTTTATATGTTACTGATATCCAATATGGAGGAGATTTCCTAGAGGGAAATCCACAATAACCATCTTGAACATGCTATTGGTTCCTCGGGGTGAAAGCTTAGTTATTGGTGTCAACCTTGATAATCACTTCGAAAAAAGTGGACATAGTGACCTCTTTCACGTGTTTTTTCTGTGTTAGCAAGCATTTTTCTTACCATTCTATTCCTTGTTGTCTGCAGTAACTGTCCATTTGATGCTTTAATGGTTTTCCAAAGCATGAAGTTGGTAAATCAGAATCCAAACTCTGTCACTCTGGTTAGCTTACTCTCTGCATGTACTCGTCTGCTCAACATCCGCATAGGGACATCCATTCATTCGCATGTCATTGTTAATAACATCAAGCTGGATGTTGCTTTGGGCACAGCGCTTCTTGAGATGTACTCGAAATGTGGACGCATAGAGGTAGCTTTACAAGTTTTCAGTTCCTTGGAAGAAAAGAATTTGCAGTCTTGGACTATCATGATATCTGGCGTTGCAGATCATGGCCGCGGGGAAGATGCTATTTCCTTGTTTACCCAAATGGAAGAAAATGGCCTAAAACCTGACAGCTTGTCGTTTTCTGGAATCCTTAGTGCATGCAGCCATTTGGGCCTTGTTGAGGAGGGCAAAATGTATTTTGATCAGATGATGAACACATATGGTATAAAGCCGACAATGGAGCATTATGGATGCATGATCGATATGCTTGGAAGAGCTGGGATGATTGAAGAAGCTTATAGAGTAATCAAGAGCATGCCAATGGAACCCAACTCCGTTATACTCAGGAGCTTCATTGGTGCATCTAAAAATCACGGGGAAGTCGTTTGTTTGGACGAAAATCTGAGGAAGCTTCTCCTTCAAATCGAGCCTGACCTTGGAGCAAACTATGTACTTGCTGCGTGTGTTTCGTCCATGTCTGAAAATTGGAACGATGTTGCGAGTTTGAGAGATGCCATGAAAGGAAGACGTTTAAAGAAAGCTCCGGGTTGCAGTTGGGTGGAAGTGAACAGTGCTTCTTCTGGTGAGATTATTCAACCAGCTGTAGGGTAAATTTTTCCCGTGTCCGTGTGGCTGAAGAATCATTTTTTAGTTGCATAGACCTCAATATGAATCAAAAGCATGCTGCCGGCTGCCCCCAATGCCTGGAATGTTGAAGACTAATTTCCATGGTGCTATTTTTTGAGGATGGATCCTTTGGATTTAGCGGCGGTAGTTTGAAAAGACTTAAAATTTTTGGATATCACGGAACACGATGCTCTCGACAGAATCATGTAGCTGTCCTCAATTGATTGAAACTTGAAGCTCGGTTTATGGATCATTTGGCTTTGGAGTGGTACTATAAAGAGATGATAAGAACATGAGCATGGGAGAGCCAAGCGGTTAATTACCCACTCAAGTCTTGAGATATTGTATTCTTGTACATTTTAGAAGTTGTCCCCAATTGGAGTCATTATCACACATGTTTGTTAATTTTTTTTTTCCCATTATTTGAAGGTATACCATTTTTGTCTATAGATGATTTTTATTTTTACTATTTTTTTCACTTATCCTTCGAGATCTTCTAGTTGCTTCTATGAATAGTAGCTCTTCACTAAACATTTATAGCGTATGTGTATATTCTACTATTTTTTCCCCTTCTACTTTCACATAAAAACGTAAATGATCGAAGAAAAAGAATCAAAACGAAAGAAAGAGAGCTATAAGTTGAAGGCCCTTCTGATACTGTAGGACAACGTTTGGATAATATTCCGGGGTCTCTTACGATAGACTTGTATCTGAACCTTCCTCTAATGCACCTCATGAAAAAAAATACAGTAGTAAACAAAGAAAGAATCAATGTTACCTCTTTTTATTCGTATTACACATATTAGTAATTCCTTGACACAACCACAATATTCTACTCCTTCCGTCTCTTTTTAAGTATCTAGTTTCGTAATTCTAACTTATTAAGGAGACAACATCATTATACCTTTTACATCAACTTTTTTCTCTATTTTTCTTACTTAGCCTCTACGGAGACTCATCATTACACTTTTACTCACTAAATTTTCGAACATGGAATCTACTTTTAAGGGCAAAATGGAAAATGTATCAATTTTTACCTATTAACTTTACAAAATGGACATTTATTAAGGTATAATCCAAAATAAAATACTAAGGGACAATCCAAAATAAAATACTGAACTTTAAAAAAGGGACGGAGGGAGTAATACTAAACTAATACTACTGGAGGGAGTAATACTAAACTAATACTACCAAAGTTTTGTTAATTTTTTTTTACAGTAATAGGAAAAATAACTGGAGCTATTGCCTGGACAACTCAAGGGTACTACTCCCACGTTCCCATTCTTTGGTCACAATTAGCATATTTTTTCGTTCCAAAAAAATTGTCGCACTTCACAACTAAGTGGGTAATATATAATGGATTTCCTCTTTTATCCTTCCATTTTTAAAATTTGTAGTACAAAGTAAGAAAATGTAATGATTGAAGGGTAAAATGAGAAAAATAAATAGTTAGAATCCCCGAATGGGACTAGAGCATCTCCAACTCTTTCTCCATTTAGGAGACTTAAAAAAATATATTATATTCAAAAAGTAATTTTGGAAAATCAGCAACTCCAACCCAATTCTTTATTTTTTATCTCTAAAACTCCCCCCAATTCTTTCTCCATTTATTAATCGATATTATTTTTTTCCCTCCTTTCATTAGATGCATTTTTTTTTTCATTTCAACTCATTATTCAAATCAATACAATGATAGGATAGTGTAAATGAAAAAAAAAATTTATTATGAGTTCAAATGGTTTGAATTTACATTTGATGTCATTCAAAATGCATTTACATATACTTAATATTAGACTCATTTTGAAGGTATTATTATTGTCTTTCCAATAATACCAATTTATAAAAAAAGGATGCATAATGTAAAAGTTATATGTAATTGATGAAATTCTAGCAAAAAAGTAAATAGAATATTAGTGAAGGAAAGAAATGGAGATAGGTCTCCATTTGGGAGGTGATCTTCCATGGAGAATGAGAATTGAGTATTCAAAATGGAGACCCTAAATGTAGATGGGTCGGAGACATGGATTCTCAAAAATGGAGTTTTGGTGTCCAAATAGAGATTAGTTGGAAATGCTCTAAAGAATGGGGGAAAATGATAGCCCATGACATATTTTGATAATTAATACCCTCTAAAAATATGCTGAAAAAAATATTCTTAACCGATATTAATTATCAAAATACGTGCTTAACCGTAATTTTCCCAGAACGGGGACGGAGGGAGGAGTATTATACAGCGAAGCGAAGGCAGTTCATTCGAGACTCCTTAACGGACCACCCGACCCGAATCTAATTTCTCCTCCTGTTTGTCCCAAGAATTCTTTGTCGTCGCGAGCTCCATTGGAAGTGAACTCGTCACCTCTCTCTCCCTCTCTCTCTGACTCTCCCTCTCTCTCTGAGATAGTGGAAGCCATACCCCACTGGCCCACTCCAACAACCCTGATCCGACTCGCGAGTCGCGACTCCAAACCCAAACGAACCCCAGAGCCGGTTCGAACCCACGCACCTTTCTTGACGCGCGCACCAAGTGTTTGATACCTGGTCTAGCATGCGCAGCCATGTCGTTCAACGTTCTCCGCCGTCGTCAACATGTGCTCTTAGCAGTCAGACACTTCTCCAGAGTGTCACCGCCGCCGCCTGCTTGCGGCGTCGAGCCAGTGATTCGAGTTTCCAACCATATATCCCATTTGGGTCTTCCCAAACAAGGCCCAAAACCTCGGCAGCTTCTGTCTTTGCCTCCGTTTCCCGCCCAACCTTTGCCCGGAAAGGACTCAGCTACCTGTGGGCAGCCCTCTCATATCACTGCCATTAGCTGGGTCAAGTACTACTTCGATGGAGTCCCCAATCCTGTCATTCAATCCCTCTTCAATAAAGGCCTCGTGAGTACAATATTCTTTATCTTTCTCATTTTTTACCTCTTTCTTGCAAAAGAATTTATTGGTGTATGGCTAGTTCTCGGCCTTTGGATCATTGCTTATAAAATCCCGTTCTCTTGAACGTTAACAGCCCCTTTGGATGGTGAGATTAGGTGAGAAAGGAGAAGGGCCAATCAAAAAATTCCTTTTTTGTACTTTTCCCTCTGTTTCTCACCAAAATTCAATCCAAATGAGTGATTTCACAAAACCATAATCCTTTCCTTTCTTTTCTCAGGAAAACCCCTCCATCCAAAGGAGCTGAATAGCCCATACCTGTTAGACAAAAATGAAAAGGCTAGGGATTGGTTTATTCATTTCAAGAAATTGAATGACACGAATTGGTAGCTTCATTGCGTTTGTCTTTATATCGTCTCTTATCAGAAAGGGGAGAGATTATTCAATGCCCGCCCTAAGTCTTTCCACCACCGAACATTATTGAGGGATCCATACCCCTAGTCTTGGACCCCACAACAATGTGTGGTGGTGAAGGGATCTTGGGCACTGCAAGGGGCACCGAATAATTTATCCTGAGAGGGAGAAGATCATAAGCTGCTTGTATTGAGGTTATGCCTTAAACCATGTTATAAGTGTTTTCTCTAAGCTTGTACAGTTGAATGCTTTCTCATCTTCATTGGCTATCTAAATACTTAAGTGGTCAATTATCATGTGTTTTCTTGGTGAATTTATAGCATATGTATGTTGGGTTAGTTAGGGATGATCTATTTGATCTTTTCTTAAGATTCGGCAATTGAATAATGGTGATTGCGAAAGCAGTTTTGTTTGTTGTCCTTGCAATTGGGAAGTGAGAAATTGTCATTCCCTTTCGTTGTCTTATAGGTTCAAGTGGAGTTTCTAAATTCGAATGGACCATCCGTCCAGAGCGAAGGACAAAAAAATGCCATGAGAAAGGTAATTGTGCAATCTAATTTAGTCCACAATTCGTATAGTTTCACAAGTGCCAGCCCCAGAAATACTTTGAAGACAGATTATTGATGTTATCAATGTGTGCTTTTGGCTGCTAGTGCACCTGTTGATGTTTGTTATTTTGTTGTTTATATGCTTTAATTACCCAACACTTTTACAGCTAATTTACAGATTAAGCATAATGAGATCATGGAGATCGGGGCAAGAGTTTATGTTCCTGTATCAGTTGCAGAATCTAGAATCTCCAGGAGATTTGACGCTATACCTAGCGGAACTCTGTATCCGAATGCTGATGAGATAGCATACTTGCAGAGGCTTGTCAGATACAAGGTGTTTCTTTAGTTAGATCTCTTAATGTTGCTTGTGACTTGTATTACATGGAGATCTTTATCTAAATTGGGTAAAATTTCCTAGTGTCTATTTATCAACACAATTGGGGGTTATTGTCACTTAATGCTTTCCACCTTTTATTATCAGTTGGATATATCCAAACTAGTTACTTCTGCGTGTGTAGATGGGAATGATGGACTATTATGTTGTTACTTTTCTCTTTGCTTCTTTATTGATCAATGTTATTACAATTTCAGGATTCTGCTATAATTGTGCTAAATAAGCCACCCAAATTGCCAGTAAAGGTTAGCATCTCTTGGGGATATTTTGCTTTGTTTGTTGGTTGTTTGTATAACCTTTTTCCTTTCATTTAGAAATGCATGATTACATTGTTCAGGGTAACTTGCCGGTTCATAACAGCTTGGATGCCTTGGCAGCTGCAGCATTGTCATACGAGTATGAAGAGGGTCCTAAATTGGTAAGCTTCTCACGTGACTTACATAATACCAGCCCTGGATGTTCAGTTTAATTTCCTTGCAACAATGCCAATAATACTAGTATTTCTTCCTAGACAACTTTATAGGCTTCAAATATTCATTCATGTATCTAACCAAGACAGGAACACAGATTCTGACACTGATTAATTCATACTGAAATGCTACTTGTTCCTGACCTTTCAGTCCATTTAGCAGGGCCCACTTGAGGGATTATGTAGGTTATTTGCTTTGGAAGTACTCAGGGCTGTGATTTAGGGGTTCTTCCTGGGTCCTGCATTCTTACTCTTCTTCTTGTTTTGGGCTGAGAAGATTCCATGCATAGTCTTTCATTTGCTGCAGATTCTTGAAACTGGGGTGGGATATCTAGTGACCGGATAAATATCCAAAATCGTAGTTCAATGAGCTGTTTAGACGTCATCTACCCTGTAAAAAGTCTACAATAATAGTTCCTTAATATTAAGGTGAAACATAGACCACCCTTCTCGACATGAGACCCCTAAACGACTGTTGTCTTGTTGGTATTTAAGGTTCTATTGGGGTTATGCGGTGAAGCTCAAAAAACAGCCCCACCAACACACGTCAACAAGCGACTCAAAACTAGCCTAAAAGATAGCTCTTACGGATCGAGATGCTAGGAAATAAAGGATGAAACTAATGATAAACGATAAAACTTCCTTAAGGAAAAGCAAAGACATGATCCGATTAAGACCGGAGGAAGGCGACCCTTAGTGCAACCAAATAAATTAGCATTCCCCCTCACCTGTTGGAGATTTCGATTTGCTTTTACTTGGTTCATGGCCTGTAGGTTGAGAATTGTAGTTGATTTGGTCTGAGTGTTGGCCAACCAGCTAAAGAAAGGATAATGGTCTTGTGTGCGCTGCAGCATAATTACCCATAAAGAAAGGGTATCTAGTGGTTTATGCTTGAATTGCTCGGCTGATTATACATGATAACTCTACTGGATATGCTACTGACTTTGGACCCATTTTCCCCCTTAATTTCATTTGAGTTGTTTGACTATATATTAGGTACATCGTCTTGACAGAGAGAGCAGTGGCCTTCTTTTAATGGGGAGAACAAAAGACAGCACTGTTTATCTTCATTGGTTATTCAGTGATATAAATAGAGCAAAATCCTCATCTAAGGTATTGGCCTGACCAAGAGTGGTACATTGGTTGGTATTCTTTTTAAAGCTATTTACAACTGTGACATTGGAATTCTAGGCTTGGAACGATGCATGTGAATCAACATATCAGAGATATTGGGCATTGGTCATAGGGTCTCCCAAGGAAAAGGAAGGCTTGATTTGTGCCCCACTGTCAAAGGTTCTCTCTCTCTCTCTCTCTCTCTCTCTCTCTCTCTCTCACACACACACACACAACACACACTTGGTTGATGGGAAAGAGTCAACAATATAAATGTGTTTTGTTGATTGCAGGTACTTCTTGATGATGGGAAAACAGAGAGAGTTATTTTGTCAAATTGCTCTGGTTTAGAAGCTTCCCAAGAGGCTGTGACTGAATATCGGGTGCTTGGTCCGATGATAAATGGATGCTCATGGATTGAATTGCGTCCACATACGAGCCGGAAGCATCAGGTAACTCGAAATCAGCTCTATGATTTACTTATCTATAATTTTTGTCTCTTCATATTTACATTGAGTTTTTGAAAATCCTTCGTTCTAACCCAGCTTCCTGATTTTTAATTATTTGTGGCTATTCTAGCTCGGAATGAATTGCAATGTCATATAGCTCCTCATTCTAGTACTTTCTTGTCCCAATTACATATGGTAAATTTTTTACAAGCTCTTGCAGTGGAAATACATAGTATATACAAGTGTTGTATTTTTTTTAAAGCTTTTTGTTAACTTTTCAAATTCGTGGATGAGATAAATCGGAAAAGTATAATAATAGGGGCTAGCTATGAAAAAATTTCAAAAGGTATGACGATGGCCAAAATGTTCATCTTATTGAACATTTTTTTGGTAAAAAATCTAGCATCGGAAAAGTAATTTTTTTAAAACCAAAACTGAAAAAGGTCCAGAAAATACTAGAAAATTTAGAAAAAAAAAAGCAAAAGTTTGAGTTATTCTTACGCCCCAATCAGTAAGGGTCCTTTCTGTTGAAATCAGCACATGGGCTGCTGAAGTGTGGCTCCAATTCTCTCATTGGTCAAAGATTGGATAAAGATGGGCATCCTTTCTTGACAATGGAAAGATCAGCTATGTGTTGTTGAAGATTGGCAAAGATTTGGAAAATCTTAGGCGTGGATACTGGAGTCAATGCCACAAGCGTAGCATTTAAACCACGGTTTGGGTTTTGCCTATAAATTGGGAGCTTTGCTCCATGGTTTTGTATCTCTCTTGAGTGAGAGACCAAAGAGGGAAATTGTGTAAAGAGAGTAGAGCAGTGTGAGGGCTCCTCCTTCGGGAGGCAGCTGAGCTCCTCCTACTAGGCTCTGTCAAAAACAGAATGAGAGAGCATTTGAAAACAGAGAGAGTTTGAGAGCTGCATATGTATGCATTTGTATCAGTCTGTGAGTGAGTGTGAGTTTGAGTGATTTTGTAATCCTCCTCCTCCTCTATAATATAATAGAAATTCGTCGGCCCTCCCCCGTGGACGTACCCGATTTTGGGGAACCACGTAAATCTTTGTCTCTGTGTTTGTATGTGTGTTTGTGTTCTGGTTTGGTCCTTAGTTTCCGCAACAATTGGTATCAGAGCATTTGGTTACCAAGAACACAAACTCTGTTTCGGCTCTGTTTTCCGTTTCTGTCCAGAAAATTACAGTCACGGAATTCTGATCAAAAACTCAGTTTGATCACTGAGTCTCGTGCGTCTCTCCGAGACGATTCCAACGCACCAAGGCCCGTCGCGAATCGAGCACCACAGAAGCAGAACGCTCCGTTCGACGGCGGCGTTCACCGCGAGTTCTGTCCAGATAGAACCCAGTTCCGAAAAGTGATCGGAAATTTTTTTTGATCAAAGACCCAAATTCGGATTGTTGAGACGATCACAACGGTGGTCGGAACGTCGTCGGCGGTGGCCGGAGGAGCGAGCACGCGCCGGTCAAAGGTGGGGCGTGCGGAGCGCGTCAGATCTGCGCGCGCGCGTGGATAGCGCAAGCTGGCACGCGGAGAGCACACGCTGGCGTGTGGAGAGCGTGTGCCGGTCAACGCCACATGGGCGGTCAACGCTGACTAGGCGATGAGTCAGCGGCCCAGTCAGCAGCCACGTCAGCGACCACGTGGCGGTGCCACGTCAGCAGGAATGTCCCATTTTGGTGACACGTCAGAGGTCAACTGTCCACGTCATCAGGTCAACGCTGACATGGCAGTCCAGTCAGCGGTACAGTGGCTGGTCAATGGTCAAACTGCCAGATTTGGTTTTTTGCGATTTCGGGGCCATTCGGACTCTGTTTTTCGCGTATGATTAGTCGATTTTGACTATCTCGACGTTCCGGACGCAACCGCGGGCTCCGTTTTCGGATTGGGGGCTCCTAGGCCGGTGCGAGCGCTTAGCGGAGCAGACTTGCAGAGATCGGAGGTTGATCGAGGCAAACATGCGCGGAGCTAGTGAGCAAGGATACACTCGGGTTGGTAGTGACACAGGCGCTCACTAGTGCATTGGTTTGCGGAGATGATTGACAGTGATCGGAAGCAGTCTGGTTCAATCGGATTTTGTGCTCTGTGATTGGGCACGGTGCGTTCGGGGTTCAGCCGCGGAAGATCTGGTCTTGCAAGGAGACACTCGGTCAGTTGGTAGATACACTTCCGGTGTGGGGGTGGTGAAACTTCTGATGGCTAGCAGTGACACAGGCGCTTGACTAGAGGGGCAGAACGGGATTGACGAACGCGGATTACAGCATCCAGGGGGTGATGCGGGCGCTCAAGCAGCAGAGGAGCGCGGATAGAAATGGACTTTGCTGCGGACATCTCGGGATTGGGATGTGGAGCATTCGGGTTTGGATGCGGAGCACTCAGTTGAGGGGGTGCAATGTATCGGCGGTGTTGCCGATATGAGTCACGGATATCTAGCTGGGTTGTTTTAGCCTCCTCGTAGGTGATGTGTGAGATTATCTGGCGAGTGGAGCCTCTGGTGTGAGCAGGGGATAGCTGTGGTGCTAGAGTGGCGGATTGCAGTCAGACAACGCTGCGGATTCAACGATTACCCCACTCGGGTGTAGGGGGTGATTGTTGGGGTACACCCTTAGTGGGTGGGTGTGACCACAGGGGATCACTTCCCCTTGTTGTATGAAAAGTGCAGTGTGTGCACTGTGTGTGTGTGAGTAAAGCTGAAGGTGGAGCTGCCACCGTTATTGGGGAATTTGATTTTGAATCTACTGCAGATCTGTCCGCTGAAGTTATTGGGAGTGAGTTTGATGGTGGTTCAAGCTCAGTCCACCTGATTCAATGTTAAGCACCTTCGGGGTGCATGCGCCTCTGGGGCGCCTGGCTCAATCGAGGTTGAGCATTTGGCTTGATGTGGGTCAAGCATCTGAATTTGTATATGAATCTGTTGCCGGGACTTTTGAGTTGTCGCGTGACTTGTCCGAATCTGTTCTGAAGTTTACTCGAAGACTTCGAAAATCTGGCTCTTCTGTTGGTTTGTTCCGGTATTCTGAATTTGTTAAGAGCATCTGTTATCTGCAGTCAGTCTGTTTGTTTGTTCTGTTTTGAGAGCACTGTTGTTTGCTCTCTTGTCTCTCTTTGTTTGTTCGAGTTTGTAGAGAGTCTGTTTGTTCTGTTTTTGGATTGTATTTGGGGCAGCATCAGACCTTTGGAGAATTGTCGTCAAGGTGGAGATTGTTGAAATCAGCACATGGGCTGCTGAAGTGTGGCTCCAATTCTCTCATTGGTCAAAGATTGGATAAAGATGGGCATCCTTTCTTGACAATGGAAAGATCAGCTATGTGTTGTTGAAGATTGGCAAAGATTTGGAAAATCTTAGGCGTGGATACTGGAGTCAATGCCACAAGCGTAGCATTTAAACCACGGTTTGGGTTTTGCCTATAAATTGGGAGCTTTGCTCCATGGTTTTGTATCTCTCTTGAGTGAGAGACCAAAGAGGGAAATTGTGTAAAGAGAGTAGAGCAGTGTGAGGGCTCCTCCTTCGGGAGGCAGCTGAGCTCCTCCTACTAGGCTCTGTCAAAAACAGAATGAGAGAGCATTTGAAAACAGAGAGAGTTTGAGAGCTGCATATGTATGCATTTGTATCAGTCTGTGAGTGAGTGTGAGTTTGAGTGATTTTGTAATCCTCCTCCTCCTCTATAATATAATAGAAATTCGTCGGCCCTCCCCCGTGGACGTACCCGATTTTGGGGAACCACGTAAATCTTTGTCTCTGTGTTTGTATGTGTGTTTGTGTTCTGGTTTGGTCCTTAGTTTCCGCAACAATTGGTATCAGAGCATTTGGTTACCAAGAACACAAACTCTGTTTCGGCTCTGTTTTCCGTTTCTGTCCAGAAAATTACAGTCACGGAATTCTGATCAAAAACTCAGTTTGATCACTGAGTCTCGTGCGTCTCTCCGAGACGATTCCAACGCACCAAGGCCCGTCGCGAATCGAGCACCACAGAAGCAGAACGCTCCGTTCGACGGCGGCGTTCACCGCGAGTTCTGTCCAGATAGAACCCAGTTCCGAAAAGTGATCGGAAATTTTTTTTGATCAAAGACCCAAATTCGGATTGTTGAGACGATCACAACGGTGGTCGGAACGTCGTCGGCGGTGGCCGGAGGAGCGAGCACGCGCCGGTCAAAGGTGGGGCGTGCGGAGCGCGTCAGATCTGCGCGCGCGCGTGGATAGCGCAAGCTGGCACGCGGAGAGCACACGCTGGCGTGTGGAGAGCGTGTGCCGGTCAACGCCACATGGGCGGTCAACGCTGACTAGGCGATGAGTCAGCGGCCCAGTCAGCAGCCACGTCAGCGACCACGTGGCGGTGCCACGTCAGCAGGAATGTCCCATTTTGGTGACACGTCAGAGGTCAACTGTCCACGTCATCAGGTCAACGCTGACATGGCAGTCCAGTCAGCGGTACAGTGGCTGGTCAATGGTCAAACTGCCAGATTTGGTTTTTTGCGATTTCGGGGCCATTCGGACTCTGTTTTTCGCGTATGATTAGTCGATTTTGACTATCTCGACGTTCCGGACGCAACCGCGGGCTCCGTTTTCGGATTGGGGGCTCCTAGGCCGGTGCGAGCGCTTAGCGGAGCAGACTTGCAGAGATCGGAGGTTGATCGAGGCAAACATGCGCGGAGCTAGTGAGCAAGGATACACTCGGGTTGGTAGTGACACAGGCGCTCACTAGTGCATTGGTTTGCGGAGATGATTGACAGTGATCGGAAGCAGTCTGGTTCAATCGGATTTTGTGCTCTGTGATTGGGCACGGTGCGTTCGGGGTTCAGCCGCGGAAGATCTGGTCTTGCAAGGAGACACTCGGTCAGTTGGTAGATACACTTCCGGTGTGGGGGTGGTGAAACTTCTGATGGCTAGCAGTGACACAGGCGCTTGACTAGAGGGGCAGAACGGGATTGACGAACGCGGATTACAGCATCCAGGGGGTGATGCGGGCGCTCAAGCAGCAGAGGAGCGCGGATAGAAATGGACTTTGCTGCGGACATCTCGGGATTGGGATGTGGAGCATTCGGGTTTGGATGCGGAGCACTCAGTTGAGGGGGTGCAATGTATCGGCGGTGTTGCCGATATGAGTCACGGATATCTAGCTGGGTTGTTTTAGCCTCCTCGTAGGTGATGTGTGAGATTATCTGGCGAGTGGAGCCTCTGGTGTGAGCAGGGGATAGCTGTGGTGCTAGAGTGGCGGATTGCAGTCAGACAACGCTGCGGATTCAACGATTACCCCACTCGGGTGTAGGGGGTGATTGTTGGGGTACACCCTTAGTGGGTGGGTGTGACCACAGGGGATCACTTCCCCTTGTTGTATGAAAAGTGCAGTGTGTGCACTGTGTGTGTGTGAGTAAAGCTGAAGGTGGAGCTGCCACCGTTATTGGGGAATTTGATTTTGAATCTACTGCAGATCTGTCCGCTGAAGTTATTGGGAGTGAGTTTGATGGTGGTTCAAGCTCAGTCCACCTGATTCAATGTTAAGCACCTTCGGGGTGCATGCGCCTCTGGGGCGCCTGGCTCAATCGAGGTTGAGCATTTGGCTTGATGTGGGTCAAGCATCTGAATTTGTATATGAATCTGTTGCCGGGACTTTTGAGTTGTCGCGTGACTTGTCCGAATCTGTTCTGAAGTTTACTCGAAGACTTCGAAAATCTGGCTCTTCTGTTGGTTTGTTCCGGTATTCTGAATTTGTTAAGAGCATCTGTTATCTGCAGTCAGTCTGTTTGTTTGTTCTGTTTTGAGAGCACTGTTGTTTGCTCTCTTGTCTCTCTTTGTTTGTTCGAGTTTGTAGAGAGTCTGTTTGTTCTGTTTTTGGATTGTATTTGGGGCAGCATCAGACCTTTGGAGAATTGTCGTCAAGGTGGAGATTGTTGAAATCAGCACATGGGCTGCTGAAGTGTGGCTCCAATTCTCTCATTGGTCAAAGATTGGATAAAGATGGGCATCCTTTCTTGACAATGGAAAGATCAGCTATGTGTTGTTGAAGATTGGCAAAGATTTGGAAAATCTTAGGCGTGGATACTGGAGTCAATGCCACAAGCGTAGCATTTAAACCACGGTTTGGGTTTTGCCTATAAATTGGGAGCTTTGCTCCATGGTTTTGTATCTCTCTTGAGTGAGAGACCAAAGAGGGAAATTGTGTAAAGAGAGTAGAGCAGTGTGAGGGCTCCTCCTTCGGGAGGCAGCTGAGCTCCTCCTACTAGGCTCTGTCAAAAACAGAATGAGAGAGCATTTGAAAACAGAGAGAGTTTGAGAGCTGCATATGTATGCATTTGTATCAGTCTGTGAGTGAGTGTGAGTTTGAGTGATTTTGTAATCCTCCTCCTCCTCTATAATATAATAGAAATTCGTCGGCCCTCCCCCGTGGACGTACCCGATTTTGGGGAACCACGTAAATCTTTGTCTCTGTGTTTGTATGTGTGTTTGTGTTCTGGTTTGGTCCTTAGTTTCCGCAACACTTTCTTCGTCATTATGCCTTGTGGAGGGCTTCATACTTACAAGTTAAAGAGATTCATTTCATTCTCTTCAATTTATTCTGGTCTATGGATTATGAACAACCAGCCATCTCAGTCTTACCTTTTATTTTGCCCCTCTTTTGCAGCTCCGCGTGCATTGTGCCGAAGCTCTTGGCACACCGATTGTGGGTGACTACAAGTACGGTTGGTTTGTTCATCGTAGATGGAAGCAAATGCCTAGAGCTGATTTTGAGCCAACAACTGGGGAACCCTACAAGTTGCGGAGGCCAGAAGGTTTGGATGTTCAAAAAGGAAGTGTCCTGTCTAAGGTTCCCTTGCTACATCTTCATTGCAGGGAGCTTGTACTTCCAAACATTGAAAAATTTCTTGAGCTTAGTGTTCTAAAGTCAGAAAACCACCATCGGAAATCAAAGCATAGCTCTAAGCCCGATCTCCTCCGGTTTGTGGCATGGATGCCGTCCCACATGAAAATCAGTTGGAACCTCATGTCCTCTTACTTGGTATGACGATGAACCCTTCATTATCTTGAAACTTGAGCAGTGTTACTGTGTAATTTAGTTCAGAAGGTTCATTTGTGTAGTAAAACATTTGGTAAGCCTTGAAAATCTTTACACAAATGACTTTGCGAATTCACATGGTTGTGATGCTGATGAAATTAGATTGAAAGTGTTCCCTGTGAAGTGTTTAGATCAAAATGTGTGGTACTTATTCTGTCAAATGGAATGATAGCATATTCACAAGACTATATGCTACCAACTCTAGAATAGACCATTATATGCATTTTTAGGAAGCATAGACACACCATTGCCTGTGTTCTGGCCTTTGATTGGTGGAGGGAAGGAGTTGGAAAAGCATAGAGGAATTAAGATTAAAGGAAAACTAGGTGGAAGTTTCTTTCTTTCTTTTTCTTTTGCTAGGCCAAGAAAGTAAGAAAATGAAAAGCAAAAGAATTGGCAAGTGTGAAAAGAAATATATGCTGGAATAGTTATTTCCTCATTGACGAAGTATACACGGTAATTTCTATGTTTGGCCTGTTTATCGATCAAGACGATCTCAAATGAGCCTATATCGAGTACAGATTTGGTGTAGTCTATAATCTGTTTGGAGACACAACCTACAATAAACAACATAATCACAAACATGTGGAATTATTCTTTGTGCTTGAAGTATTACGATATGAGGCCTTGATGTACTGTAGAGGAAAAAGAAGCCAACCCTCAAAATGCAAAAACAATAACTCCATTTAATTGCAAATATACAAGATGTGGCTAAGTTGTGAGTCCATAAAATCTATCAAGATGTCTTAATTGCAAGGATGCTACCACACTAATTTACCGGGGGAAGATTTTTTACTAAAATTCAGGAAGAACAGTATTTCCATATGGAAAAATGATACGAATACCGAAACTTAGGGCTGAACTGACCGTGTGGTAAGTTGATATTGGCTATATGTTTTTGTGAGTCCCACTCGGGGACCTATCATATCCTTGTGTCGGTTTCGGTGTTTTTTTCTGGACCATCACCTTCTACTTAGCAACGGAAACCAATTTTCACGGAGTTTGGACTGGTAAGAGACCATGTAGAGAAGAAAGAGCAGTAGAGCAGCAACACCCCATGGAGACCCTCCCGCCCTATGAAGCGAGTCTCTCTCCTCCGGCAACGAGATCAAGAAGGGGACCCTCCGCCGATCTTCGCTCGATAGCCAGTGGACAACCAGCAGCAGCACTATGGGAATGACACACAGGATTAGTCTGAGTTGAGACATCAAGTCTTCGAACATGGACTCATAGTTTATGTACCATGTGAACCCTAATACGAACACCACCACCACAAGGAAGAAGTAGAAGTGAATAGGAAGATAGAGATATTGGAGATAGTCATAGTAGGAAGTGTTGGAATAATACCTAGGCATGGTTTGGGAAAATTGAAGAAGAGGGATTGTTTGGTTTTCCTCTAATGAAGGTTTTTAGAGAGAGAGAGAGAGAGAGAGAGAGAGAGAGAGAGAGAGAGAGCAGTGCTTCAGTTTTTTTTCTAGAACCAACCGGTATATACGGTTGGGAAGGAAAGTTGGCAAGTGAAAGATGATATGTAAAGGAGTTGTGGTGATCTAGACTTTTGTTTTTCTGTATCAAATGGTATTATTATAGGATTTGGCTTCTCTCTCATTTGGGTTTTTACCACATAGAGCAATCCTTACTTTCTCAACTGTTCAGAAGTATTTTTATTGGTTCATATTTATCAAAAGACTCTGACCGGTATAAGTCTAGTCTTATTGGTCAAAATTTTTAACAAATTTGAACCATTGATTCCTGATATAAGCAGATCCGACTACCTTATGTCGTTGGAGTTTGGACTGCATGGGCTCCATTTATATCCCAGGCTAGTGGAAGTTCTTTATTTTACTCCTTTTCTGCTTTGAAAGAAAATTATTGTGTGTAGTGTATCCCAGGCTACCCACTTCAAAGAGAGTGGGAGTACTCTGCGTTAAACCTTACTGCTTTTGAAAGAGAATTATTTTATAGAAAATGTAGTACTATGATAGATTTTTCTTTTTTCTTGTAATAAAACTGAAAAAGAAAGAGAAAAAGAAAAGCAGACGAACGAGTATCATAAAATAGGAGGTCATGTCTTAAGCTTTCGTCGACAACTCCTTAACTTTTGGATTCCAATATCATACGGATAGTGGGTAAATTTTTTTGAAATTTTATGAGGTGGTTCTGCCTTGTGATGCCTGATTTGCTTTGTCGAGATCTTGAAATTGTTTAGGGGAAGAAAGAAGTGAGTATATTTCTTTTTGTCTGTTTTTAAAATTGGATAGAAAATTGGGATGAAAAAAATTGAAAGAGAAAAAACATTTTCTTGTTTAATTCCCTACAAGAAAAAAATAATTGTCTGAGTAATTCCATTTTCCATTTTCTTTCTGTCTTTTCTCTTACAAAATTCAAAAGTTGAATTACGTTTGCTTTAGGGGTGAAAATTTCCGACCTGACACGAAGTTAGCAGGTTAGGGTTAGCTATTTCTAACACGGAACACAAATATGATACAGCAACGCGAAAAGTTAATCAGGTCGGGTTAGGGTTGAGAGAATTTTTGACACGAATACGAGATGACACGACACGAACACGATACCACACGACACGGGGTTGGAATTTATGAAAGGACACGATAACACGACACGAACCGGACACGAAATTAGTAGGTTAGGGTCGGCTATTTCTGACATGGAATACGAATATGACATGACACGAGAACATGAACAGATAAACAAGTCAGGTTAGGGTTGAGAGAATTTTGACACAAACACAAGATGACATGACACAAACATGACACGACACGATGACCACCCGTAGTTGCTTATATGTAGTTTAAATTTGTGGCAAGTGAGAAAGGAACTTTATTATTCCTTCTCAAAAAAAGGAAAAAAGAAAGAAAGAAAGAATAAAGTGGTGAACCAATGAGAAGTTGCCGACGATGGACCAGAACATGTGGGATTGAGGAGAATATTAGTAGTAGTATTCGGATAGGAAAAGTTTTACGGCAAAAAAGGGGAATATTAAAGAAGGAAAAAAATTGTGGTCCATGTAACCTTTGCCTTCTTTAAGCCCCATCTTTTCTTTAGACTGATAAACGTATCGAACGAGTCGAACTGTTGATTGTTCAAGCTTGATTTGATAATTTAACGAGTTTTAATCAAGCCGATCACGAGTAACTTGAATTGTTTAAACTTATATACATTATTATGAGTTGAACGAGCGGAACAGCAGTTTGTTCGAACTTAGTTCGAAAGCTTAACGAATTTCAAAAATTATGTTCAAGCTTGGTTTTCAAAAAAAATATGTATATCAACTCTACTTTTCTTTCTCCTTGCTCATTAAGCATTTCCTTATTTGTTGGTGCATGAATGTATTTGGAATTGGAAACCATTCCACGAGCAATTTCTCCATCGGGTCAGTCTCGAATGCAGTCAGAAATAACCGACCAATTGCTCCATGCCATTAGGTTGTTTCACTTGTTTGGTTCGAACAGAATTGGGGGATGATGCTATGTAGTGGTGTACGCACGTGCTACACACCTCCGAGCCGTCGGATGCATAATCCGATGACTCGAAGGTGCGCAACACGGGGCTGTGCACCTTACTGCATAGCACCGACCCGAAGTCCGTTCAAACATCATGTGCCCAGGTAGGCAGTTATCCAAAGGATGGCCATTCTTCTTGGAAGGTTGTCTACTAAACCCCCAAGAAGTATAAAATACGACGAGAATAGGTATGCTCCACAATAAACGATACCCACCAATTAGAGACACGGAGTCAAACAACAATTCACGTAATACGATCTCATATCAGACCCTCCTCAGTACATGATCAGTGATCGGCTTCACCTGCCTCACCCAGCCTACTCTATGGCTTCTCAGGCTATTGCCACAGCTATTGGCAAATTCACTTGATCACATACTAAATAGTTCCACGACACCCCACTCAACCCAGCCCCGATATGTATGTACATATATATTTATCGCATAACACAACTCCAACAAAGAATTCATAGATTTCAATAAATAGCATAACGATCAAGCGGAGTGCAAAGACATGCCAAAGGAATCCTCCGTAGATTTAGAGCGTATTATATATTTCTTGGCTTGGGTACCTCGAATAATATTTAGAACTCCAAATCCGTAGATGCTTCAGCTAGTTCTTCTCGGCTCTAAAATCCCCAGCTCAAGAACATCAACAGCTACTCTTACACTGTTATTTTCCCTCCACTTCCCACGTACCAAAATCTCCATAACTTAATGGGAAAATAATGGTCAATGACGTGTTTTAATAATTAATACCCACGAAGAACATTTTGCTCATTAACAAATGTTCTCAGCGCGTCCTTGGCAGATATTAATTATCAAAACATGGGTTATCATTTCCCTAACTTAAATGTATTTATATAAGCCAAATCCAAATCCAAAGGAAAACAAAAACACTCTCTTTCCTACTTCACACTACTGTCGTTGATACATTTCTTTTTACACTAAAACTCATACTACTAGTGTATTTTCACAATTGGGAGTGGCTCATCTCCCGAGTGTACAACAAACTAAAAATGCTACATGTTCAAAAAAAGAAAAAATTTCAGAACCAAACCAAACCAATCGAGCAAAACGAACAAATCAAAGCTACAAGAAAGGTCCCGATGGATCAATTTTAGCATCCCTAAATCAAACATGCTACTTTTTTTTTCCCCTTTTCCTTACTTCTTTTTTTTTTCTCATTAAGGCCTTTTTTTTTTCACATTTGTTAATAATTGAGCCGCATTATTATTATTTTTTTGTCTTCACTTATTTTTTTTTCACATTTGTTACTTTTGCGTCAATTATATTTTTTTGATTATTGGTTTAGCTCAACGAGAAAAGTGGAAAAAGTAAAAGATTATTAACCAAACTAATTTTTTAAAATAAAGACAAAAATAATCCAAAAAAATCTATTCGTTTTGAATTATTTGTGTTTTTAGTGAATTTTTTAAAATATTTTGATTTTAATTTTTAGATTTCGTTCGTAAAAAAAAATCAATAATTTAAAAAAAAAAAGTAAAAAAAAAACAAATACAAAAAAATCTGAATAAAGACAAAAAGAAATGGTCTTCACATAATTATTAGGAAAAATGACGGCCCATGACATGTTTTGATAATTAATACCCACCAAGGATAAGCTAAGAACATTTGTTAATGCTGAAAATATTTTTGGCAGATATTAATTATCAAAGCACGTCATCGGCCGTCATTTTTCCTAATTATTAAGCCAAAACAGCCTAAAATTATTGGGATTGGGAGATGCTGCCAAGCAGAGGTGCTTGGCAGCGGTGCCGAGCGCATCTCGGCCGTCCAAAAGTGTTTTGGATGGCCCGGATGTAAAGGTACCGACGGATTTAAAAAAAAAGAAAAAGAAAAGGAAAAAGATGTTTCGATTCGGGCCGTTGATTCTGAGATGAACGGCCGGATTGGCCGCTCGGCACCCGCTCGGCAGGGGTGCCGCTCGGCAGGGTCCCCGGATCCAAATTATTGTACTACTTTTTTCCGGGCCTAACACTCACCCAAGCCCCGTTAAAATAGTGGGCTAGGCTCGTCACAGCCCTTTCATTTTTCGGGTGGGTGTCAATTACTTCCGCCGTTAACCCGCTCTCTCTCTCTCTCTCTCTCTCCTCTCTCAGCGGGTTTTATGCTTCGCTCGAAATCTGGGTTTTATTTTTTCCTGTTGTTCAGGGAGTTTTGATCGAAGAAGTTGTGTTCTCCTAATGGTAACGGTGGTGTTGTTGGTGGGAGAGGCCTAATGGCAAACGCCGACTCCGATGAACCGGAAAAGAAGAGGCCTCATTTGAACTCTCTCTCCTCCCCCATGGCTCGTCACTCCTCCGCTTCTCCCGATAACAGACCTGTATACCCCTCTCGCTCTCTCTCTCTCTATATATATATATATATATATATATATATATATATATATATATTGATTATCTGTATGGATATTTATGCTCATGTGGAAGTGACATAACTTTGAGTTGTATTGGATATAATTCTATTGATGTTTTAGTTTTGATGCAATTGCAAATCAATTTCTTGCTTGACTTAGCCATGCAATTAGGGTTTCAATGGTGTATCTGTGGATTCTTTTCATTCGTATTCAAATTATGTGCAACTTGGGGGTCTTAACGAACTAGCTAGTGTGATTAGCTTTTTACCACCCGGGGGGGTGGCCAGTGGCAGGGTTTGGGTGGCCAGGGGGTCACGAGTTCGAGTTGTGAGTCATGCTAACGACGCCCACTCGAACTTGGTCCTCCTGCAAAGCCCGGCTGTGTTCCACTAGTCCTTGGCGGGGGTGGTAGTTGCTATGGCTTTTTGGTCCTTCCGGGGCCCGCCGCGGGTCTGGAGGCCCTACGGTCACGCCCAGGGGAGGATTGCTATGCTTGGTCCCCTCCTCCACCCTTTAAGGCATAGCAAAAAAAAGAGAGTATGATTACTGCATTAATGTATTTTTATCCATATGACAAAGTATTAGTCTTTGTTTGCCTCTTATGAAAAAAGGTGCTTTATGGGCTGTCTTATGCACACAAATGGTTACTGGCATTGTAGTTGTGGCCTATGTTTTGTTTTTCTGTCATGGTTGTGCTTGTATGAGTCCTGGAGCTCTACAACCTCATAATTTCAACTATGGTCCTGACTCCTGCTATAGGGTTATGTTCATCCAGAAAATGAACTACAGCCTCTCAACTTTATGTATCGAACATTTCCTTATCTAAGGGCAACCAAGTGCAACACGTCCCACTAGAGCGGGTTTTGGGAAGTGCATGATGTGCAAAAACTTCTCCCACCCCTCTATAGTAAAGGGTTTGTCTCTGTGAATCGGACCTGCAGTAGTGCAGCTACCCAGGACGCTAACAAAAAACCTTTCTGGTGTAGGACCCCTCTAACCTTGCAGTAATTTACTGATTTTCCTTACCATTGGCCAAGCTTTCCCTAGGATAATATGTTAATTTCCATCCTATCAATGGAAATTCTAGGTTTTGTTTAAATACCATAGATTGGTGCCTATATCTTGAGACAAGTAGTTTAGGTTGTTGTCCCCCTTCCTTTTTTCTTGTTTTGGCTTAGATTCATCCTTTTCCGGCCTAGATAGTTGATGCAGTCTTTCAAGCCCTGTCTTCCTCCGTTCCTAGAAATTGGTACAAATGTTTTCCTCCTTAAAATATCACTGTCAGATAGTCGAAAGAAAATGTCAATTTTGAAAGATCACACTTCATATCAGGTTGATGCCGCAGTTCTCCAGTATCAGAATCAGAAACTCGTTCAGCAGCTGGATGTACAAAAGCATGAGTTGCAAGACCTTGAATCCAAAATTAAAGAACTGAAAGACAAGCAAGTGTCTTATGACACTAGGCTGATTACCTTGAACCAACTATGGAATCAGGTTTTTCCCCTGCATGCCCTTTTGATGTCCTTTACCCTAGTTTGATTTGCAATCTCTTATTGTCATTTTTCTAACTATTTCCTTATTCTTTATAGTTGGTTGATGATTTAGTCCTACTTGGAGTACGAGCTGGGGCACCCCAAACTTCTTTACAGACATTGGATCATGTAGACCATTCTCGAGGTTGCTTTATGGATGATTTGTTTGTAGAGTATAAGTTTTCAGTTCGGTTAAGTACTGTTGATGTGTGTGATTTCTTTCACTATTAATCAAACTTATGGATTTTTTTCTCCCCAGGTTTTATTCCATCATGTCATGCAGAGGAAATGTTTCTTTGTAGACTACTAGAAACAGATTCATTTGAAAGCATTGAAAATGATGGATCCCTTCAAAATATTAAAGCAGCCCTTGATAAACGTACTTTATCTACTCGGGAATTAATGAAATTCTTGGAAGATACTATTAATGCTCAGAGACCTATAATTGAGAGCATTGCACTGGCATTGCAGGGAAATCTATCTGCAGAAGGTTAGCAGAAACTGTTAGAGAGAGCACTAGTCTATTCACTGTTTTCCTTATTTCCTGACACTAATTAGGAGATTGGAAAATTGCTGTTAACTGGTTTTGTCACAACTTTGGGCTCTCAGATATTATCATCCAGTTGTCTAAGGTTGATGATTTGATGAAAGAGGAGGCTGTAAATCTGAATGAGGTGATTGGCGTTCTTCAATTGAAGGATAAAGACTACGGTGATGGTATACAAACTTGTATTCATAGCCATGCAGAGGATCAATCTAAGATAAAGCATCTTGCAGGTATCTGAGGCGGTTCATCTAGCTTGTAGTTGCATGTTTAAAGCACAAATTGCTTTAGACCATTTGCCACCGTTGTTTCATTGAATAGAAAGCATAAAAAGGATTGTAACCCTGATACAAAAAAATGTACACCAACAAAAAGGCCCCATTTTTGTGTGTATCAAAAGGCTTTGTGAAATTTAAGAATTGGTTGAGTGAGGAATTACGCTCCCTTGACACCCTGCAAAGTAATACGCTCTCTGCATAAACTCTATCTCTATAAAATGGGTTCTCAAAGCCGTCAAATGTTTCGTTCCATAGACAAGATCCGATCCTGGAAGAAAGAAAGAAAATCAGACTCTCGATAAGAGAGAATTCCTCTTCCAACTATTGAACCCTCTGATCTGAAATCTATGCATCTTTGCAAATCTCAAATGCCATTGTCGGTATATGTCTTTGTGTGTGCACATATTTTCTTTATAACTATTGGGCTACATGCCAACTGATAGTTAGTGAGTATGATAATGAGTTTTATGAGTTGTCTTGTGACCGGATGGGGGATGTTTATAGTTTTTGTATATCCTGAAGGGGAACTGGAAGAAAGCATGGCAGAACTTGAAGATAGTAGAAGAAAGCTAGTTAATCTTAAAATGCAGAAGGATGTGGCATCTGGAGTTCATACTCCGCTTGTAGGCCCCGTAAATGGATGCTTGTCACCTGAAAAACCTGCAGAAAGGACAATACGTGTACGGGAATTGAAAGAATCCATTGAGGAAACAAAGGTGCACTTGTGATTGAGTCTCTCTCTCTCTCTCTCTCTCTCTCTCTCTCTCTCTCTCTCTCTCTTGCATGTGTTTACTTTATTGATGAACGAGTGATGTAGGTACTGGCAGCTGACCGTCTTTCTGAGCTTCAAGATGCTCAGAAGGGCAATCTCGTTCTGTCAAAACAGTTGCAAGATCTTCAGGATGAATTGAAGGATGAGAAACATGTCTACTCATCCCGTCTTTACACTTTACTGAATGATCAGCTCCTACACTGGAATAATCAAGTTGACCGGTATAAAGGGCTGACAGATTCTCTACAGGTTAAGTTGGCTTTGTGTTGTGTTCTTGATTGTACTTTAGGTGCTGATTCTAGCTTAATCCATTTAGAGGTTCAATTACAGGCTGAAAAGTCGTCCATTCTGCGATGGGAGAAGGAATTATATATGAAATTGGAGTCATTAGAGGTTACAAGGAATGCCATTGACAATGGCAAGTCTGGGATAGAAGAGCTGGAGATTCAACTGCAGAAGTGCATTATTGAGAAAAATGAGCTAGAGATTAAAATGGAAGAAGCTGTCCAAGATTCAGGTTAAATTTGTCATTATTCTTGTTCGTTTTGCCCATGGTTTGGATGGTTTGAGAAAAGACATCATACAAGAATTTCTGAGAGGTTTTCTTACTTGCTCTAGGTAGAAAAGACATCAAAGCAGAATTTCATGTAATGGCCACGGCTTTGTCGAAAGAAATGGCAATGATGGAAGCTCAGCTGAATCGGTGGAAGGAAATAGCTCATGAAGCCCTTTCTTTACGGGAAGAGTCCCAGTCACTCAAAGATCTGTTGGTTGAAAAGGTTCTGTTACACAGCAATTGGATATTTTTTCGCAGTTGTCACAAAATTAGATATTCAATGGGAATCTTAATGTATCCTCGGATATTTACCCATTCTTTTTTGCTGGTAGACTAGCGAACAGAAGAACTTGGCGGATAAATGTGCTAAGCAGACAGGAGAGATCAAATCTCTGAAGACACTTGTAAGTGCCTTTACCATAATGTTGATTTGATGCTTCTTACATAGGCATTTCCCAGAACATTAAAATAATGCTGACTTCGATCTTTTTAGTAACTTAAGGATATAAATTGCTGCAGATTGAGAAAATGGAAAAGGAAAAACTGGAGCTGCAAATCCTATTGGACATGCTTGGGCAGCAAATTTATGACAACAGGTAAATCAGTGGGATGCGTAAATCAGGAATTAGGGAACCTACTGAAGCAGCTTCTGTGAATTTAGCCCTTAAAGAAACTGAAATGTATTGCATTGGTTTAACAAAAAAGAAAAGGGCATTCTTGCTGTTATTTTTTTTACTTTGAGAAGTTGTGGTCACTCTATAATCTTTGAAATAGGGTAGATCACCAATTGTCCAAGACTGAATATTAAGCAACCGAACACCCTCCCTAGCGTGCAATTCTGCCTTGCATGTGGAGAGACAAACAAACTACTAAGTTGAGTCAAGCAAATAAACATTCTGCCTTGCACGTGGAGAGACAAACAAACTACTAAGTTGAGTCAAGCAAATAAACATACCATATGGGGAGCAAATGCAACGGAGAGACTTAACTCAAGATTTTCCAAAACAGAACTCTGATACTAAGTTTGAGCACAACCAGCACCAGAAACTTAACCAGTTAGTAAAGGGGTCAAACAGTGCATAGCAAGATTTCCAAATCCAGATAAAAACCCTCGTTCCAAAATTCCCATGGTTTCCTTATTCAGCAGATCAACAGTAGCAGAAGTCTATCAGATTATATGAAGTTCAACAATTTGCATATTAAAAGTTAATTTCACCACCAATTCCAGCATAATTATAATAGCTACATAGTTATACAGCACGGACCAAGACATATAAATATATATTCATTGGATTAGAAAGTACGATTGCCAAAATATCAAGAGAGAGAGAGAGAGAGATCTACTCTTCAAAGACCTAAAGGGAGGAGGCCCCTTATACTTTCTTTTTTGGGCTCTATTGCTATGTACCAGCAGTATTTTATCTGGATTTGGTTCTTACTTTCCGTTACTACCAATTTATCCTTTTTGTTGGTTGAATTGTTAAAATCTAAGTCTTTGACATGTTCTGCACTCTGAAAATTCTTGGCTTGGTCCATTTTAAGTCGCCAATGAAGATGCTCTGAAAAACTGAAGCCTTAGGGTTATGCCATTTTGTTCATAGACTCTGAAATCCTGTTAGATAGGAAATACTATCCAGGCATGTAAGTAAATTGATATGCACTCCAACGGCATGAATGGTTTATGCAGTAACTAGGTCTCAACAGTTGATCAACGTGCATATATAGTTGGCAAGTAAGCCTTATTAGTAACAGGCTTTATGTTCGATGTTATATTCTTTTCTTTTAGTGCAGAAGCCAGGTAGTGCATTTATGTGACAATTTCTGTTGTATATGATGGCACTTTTTTCGTATTAATGATCAGTGTTCTACAAGGCGCTAGGCGCTAGTCAGGCGGCGACCCACCGCCTAGCAATTAATTTTTTAATTTTATTTTAGAGTCCAGACCCTAGGTGGCTGCCTGGCTCCGCCTAGCCTCCTTGAGTGCCTAAACACACCGCCTAGGGGAAAATCGTGGCGGCAACCCGCCGCCTAGCGCCTAGGCCGCCTTTTAGAACACTGTTAATGATGCATATTTACATTCGTCTCTTCGCACAATTAAGTTTTCAACCTTTTGGTTCATAGAGATTTAATGGAAATCAAAGAATCAGAGCACAGAGCTTGCTCGCAAGCTGAGCATCTGAGAAATGCTCTGGATGAACACGGCTTGGAATTGCGAGTGAAAGCTGCTAATGAAGCTGAGGCTGCTTGTCAACAGAGGCTTTCTGCTGCTGAAGCTGAAATAACTGATTTAAGGGCTAAATTGGATGCTTCTGACAGGTTTATTCACAACGCTCCCAAATGCTATGATTTTATTTTCCTTCGAATTCTCCTGGAGCAAGTTCACATTAACATCACTGAATTCTTCTTATCATTATCCTCCTAGGCATGAAAAGTATATTATATAGTCAGCTTTGCCTTGCTTTCCTTTGTAGCAAGATTTTGGAATCAAAGTGGCTTTACACGTCACAAAGCAACTTTATGTGGTTTTGGGGAAATGCATCTGTATTGTTAGCATGGTGGATGAAAAATGAAAAAAGAGACTTCTGCATTTGCCATTGTATCAAGTTTTGAATAAATCCTCGCTTTGTCAGCTTTAGAAATATTCCATCTTTACAAACCCCTCAAGAAATCCCATGCATAATTAACCAGCACTTCAATTGGTTCTTTGTCAACCATACGTTTTCAGAATCTAACAAATAAGGCACAATACTAGATAATGACATGTATAAAAGAAATGACTAACAAATGGTTATTGACACGTATATTTGTGTCTGAATCAATTTTTTTTCTTGATGTACAATTGTCTGCCGGATTTTAGCCTGTAACACATCGTTCTTTTGCCTCTATCCTATATGTTGTAGGTTTATTAATAACGTATGACTTTTGTGGTGTTATCATTACGCTTTTACACAATAAGTGTTTCAGTATTTTTTTAGGGAATTGTTTATAGTAGTAGTTTAATAGATACAAATTTGACCCCTTCTTTTTGGGCCAAGAGTGGATGCTTCGGGGTTCTTTGGAAGCATGGGCACAAACACAATACACGGATAAGGACACACTGTCCCAACTTTTACTTCCAATATTAGACAAGACATGATGGGCTGATACCAAACTTTTCCTTTTTAGCGTTACAAATGCATTAACCCCAAGGGCTTTGGTCAAGTGAGCATGAGACAGCAACCAAAGGGATGTCACAAGGTCGAGTGTCACTAAGGCAACCATTCCAAAGCTTGGGGACACTAGCGGTTTGCCTGCTCGTGTTAACTTGAGGGTCTTGGGATTAGTCGAGGTGCATGCAAGTTAGCTTGGACATCCGGTTATAAAAAGAAAAAAAACGCAATACAAATTCATTTGTAGTTAGTGATATAATTATATCTAAATAATAGGAAATCCTTTTTTCTCATTCAATAGTGAAAAGTGGTGTGAATAGACCCTGATATGTATTTCACAAAGCTGTATTCTTAAATAAATTGGAAATTTAGTGTTTAGAGTTCCTAAAGAAACTCATTGTTAAATTTTACCATTGGCTCCCTGATTCTTCAAACTTGCGTTGTGTCTCATGTATTTAAGGCGATGTTCCATCTAAATGTCCAAGGTTTTCCGGTTCTAAAATTTAAAATGGCGATGAGAAACTTAAGGTTATGCGTTCAACAAGTGTTGGGGAGTTTCCAACGAGTGTCTGTGTCCAACACGTCATGGACACAACACCTTTTTAGACATATCTGTCCTTTGTGGGATGGGATAGGAGATTCTAAGGAGTTGCATAAGGGTGATTCTTGTAGAAGTTTTGTAGGTTTTAAGTATGAATGTTGAGGACCTCAAGGGAAACTTTACTTTGAATTGCTCACTAAGTTCTTTCTTGCTCTAATAGATTCTGAAGCTGTTGTTCAAAACAAACATATCTGCCTTTTGTCACATCTGTGAAAAATTTATAAGTATATTCAATTATTAAATTGAATTCCTTTTTTATTGGTATTCACTTCATCATTTTTTATCAAGTCCATGACAGTGTTGTGCTGTCGTTTAACCTACAGGGATGCTTTAGAGTTGAAGGAGTCTCTTAAAATTAAAGAGGGGGAATCAGAAGCTTATATTTCCGAAATTGAGGTCTGCTGCTTATGTTTAAATTCTTAATAAGAGTGTAATTTTCCTAGTTCAGTGTTGTGTTTTTTTCGGCTCCATAATCTTAAACTCCTAATGACATTACTGTCCGCTCACCGTCATCTTTCCCTTTTCATGCCGGGTTACTTCATTTGCAGACAATTGGTCAAGCTTATGAAGATATGCAGACACAAAACCAACATTTGTTGCAGCAGGTGACTGAAAGGGATGATTATAACATCAAGGTCTGTAGTTGTTACTTGTGGCATTTGCTCAACTTTAATGATTCTCCTTAGCTGATTAACATCTTATCATTTTTCGGTTTAGGATATGTAATTGAATTCCAAGTTCCTAATTTAATGGTGGATTTTGTACTGCAGTTGGTTTCTGAAAGTGTGAAGATAAAGCAAGCACAGAGCTTTCTACTCTCCGAGAAGCAAGCATTAGCAAATCAACTCCAACAGGTTAACTTGACACTTGAATCTCTGAAGCTGAGGATTGCTGACAGCGAGGAGCAGGTAAGGTTTCTAAGTGGCTATGATGCACGGACAATTCGGATACACTACATAGGTTGTTAAATTTATTACTGTTGTCCATCTATCTTTGGTAGTTTTGCCTTCAAATGGTCATCATATAATGTTCATCATATAATGTATTTTCGTGTTTAAGTTAGTGGATTTTTTCTAACCAATCAAAAGAATTAGCTGGGATCTTGTGATTGGTGGAGTAAAATTTGAATATGTTTTTCACGAAAATGCATTCTTCGTTTGTCCAACTAAAGGCGCTATTGAGAAAAATGGACAAACAAATTGGGATGGAGGGAGTATAAGGCTTTATGTTGGACAGTTTAGGGACACAGCTCGGAAATGCGCGTCCGGCTTACAGACACATAATGGCCACATTAGTTGAAAAACTGTTGATTATCATATGGTCACGGCTGAGTTCCAAATTTGCTATAGTTTGCTGATGAGGATTTTGAGTTTTTAAGTAATGTTAGTGAGTTGCTCGAGTGTGTTTACTGAATTTTTGGTCATGCTTCAAAAGTTTGTTTTCATGCTAAACTAGTACTATCCTTATTATTTAAAGTGGTTTATGTATGTTTACTTCATGCCAATTTGTAGGTGAAAGATTTCCATTTTTCATCTCCCTGCCGTGTCCGTATATTTATTTCTGAGAATTGTTGGGTCCCATGTCCTTATTTGTGCTTCTTTGTTGACTGGTTATAAACCAAGTCGGCACTTATCTTCCTCCAACTAAGTTTAGAATTTTGCAGATGAAAGTTTGCATTGCTGAAGCTTTAAAATCAACGTATGAAGATAGGCACCTTGCAGTTAACCTGGAAACTGTGAAGTGGGAATTGGCTGATGCGGAGAAGGAATTGAAGTGGCTGAAATCTGCTGTTTCTTCTTCTGAGAAAGAAAGTGAACAGATACAAAGAAAGATAGATGAAATCCAAATGGAACTAGACAGTGAAAGGTACTAATCAAAATTGGAGTTCTATTATTTTGTGAACTTTTCGATTTGTGCATTTCACGTACATTGGTGTTATAAGATGCAATAGCTGCTGCTTGATAATTTCTCATCACATGGCAATATTTTAGAACCTGTTTTCAGTCCGGGGTGCCTAATGGACCTATTGCAAAATGTGTGCATCTGCTCTCTCTCTTCTTTTTTTTGTGAAAGCCATTTTGCCCTGTGTTAGGCTGCAGCTGTATTGATATGGTGACTCAATAACTTGGGAACAGTAACAATAGTTGCCTCATTCAGGAAACACTTCCTTTTACCACCAAAGGTGGAAGTGGTTCATAAATTGAAGTCATTGTCCATACCCGTTTGGAAATACTCATTTACCTTAATCTTTTTGTGAAACGTGAAGCACTTTGTTGGGCTAGATTCTCTATTAACTAAATTGAGTTGTGGTGAAACCAGAAATGAGAGGAAGAAGCTTGACGATGAACTCATGGAATTGAATAGGAAGATTGCCGAGTTGAGTTCTGAAAGTGGGGAGGCTGCAATACAGAGACTTCAGGATGAAATCAAGGATTGCAAGGCTGTTCTCAAGTGTAGTGTGTGCTTTGATCGACCAAAGGAGGTATGTATGGAACATTAAATTCCTGGCTTGTTCCTCAGAAGAATTTGGGAAAGAAATAATAAATGCTGGGAATGAGAAAGTTTGGTTGGTTTGTTGTTTGATTGGAAATTCTTGAATTTTAGGGTCAGAGTCCAACTTCTAGGCAAAAGATTGGAAAATACCACTGCAGACTGTAACCTGGAAGTTGTTTCCCATGAACTGGAGAATTAAATATTTTAGGAAGAACTGTTGAGTTGCTGGTATTGGGGAGAGTTGTAAAATACAGTCGACTCATGTCCATAACTCTCCAAATACCTGGAAAGTCTTCAAATAAGTTTTTTGCCTGGAAGTATTTTTCTGCAATTCTTTTTCCTTGGAACCTTATTTCCCTACAAAGAAGCAAAGCGGAAGGGTTTGCGGTAAAGTCAAACAGGAAAAAATTGAAGTCGACAATGACGATAAAAGGATAAATTTATCTCGTTTCCTTTCTATTTTCCACTCCCTTTGTATATCCCATAACAAATACATGATTCAAAGAACACAAATGTTGGCAAATTCAATCTAATTGTCTTGTCCAGCTGCTTTAGTCATTCATAACCTGTCCGTGAGCGCCCACATTGTCGCCCATATATTTCTCAGCTTTTTTATGTGTAGTGTGTTTTAATTGATTCAGCTTCTATTTTGTGTATCAGGTTGTAATTGTTAAGTGCTTTCATCTATTTTGTAATCCGTGCATTCAAAGAAACCTAGAGATCCGCCATCGCAAGTGTCCTGGATGTGGGACTGCATTTGGGCAAAGTGACGTCCGGTTTGTAAAGATATGATTGCCTAGGCTTCTCTGTATAATTCTCGATTAGCTTTGCTTTGTAAAGATATGATCAGGAAATAAATTTTCTTTTTTGCTCCATTTGTCTATTGTAAAATGAAGCTATTTCATTTGTGTCTCTTCATCCTCTTTAATTCCACTCTTATCGATGGTATTCCCGTATTGCCAGTATTTTTTGTGGTGAGGACCATAATGTACAGTTACTAAGGCTATATATATCGTTCATGGTGTGGGATCTATTAGTGGAAACGAAAGTGATACAGAGAGAGAAATTTTGCTTCTCTTTGCTATCTGGTTCTTTCTTCTTGGAGCTGTGCTACTTGCACAGACTTTTTTACACATATTGTGCATATACATTTTTGTGGGGCCCATATTGGTCTCACAAAGATGATCTGAACCGTGCATCTTTTTTAAACTAATTTTTTGAGTGTTTCTGGAAAAAAAATCAGATCAAACGAATATTAGAAAGGACTTTTTTCAAAATCGTAGGGTGAAACAGAATAATTCACCTTATGATTTTTGAAAAAGCTCTTATCGATATCTGTTAGAGCTAATTTTTGTTTGGAACCTTCAAATAAATATTTTAAGAAAGATGAAGGGTTCGGATCATCTTTGTGAGAGTCGAGATGAGCCTCAAAAAAATGTATGTGCATGATCTGTGTTGAAAGGTCTTTCAGCTACGTAAATCCTTAACTCAAGCATATCTGATTGACAATTGAAATTAGGAAGCTGCAGAACAATGGTCAATATTCTATACCTCTTCTGTTTTGTTAGTCCATCTTTCTAATTTGAGATGTCCCAAAAAATTGTCCACCCTGAAAATGCAGAAATGTATGTTATGTTTGAAAGAATAGAGAGGAATTGTGGGGTAGTGTAAGAAACAATGTTTCTCCAAATAGTTGGTGGTACAACCACAAGAGGTTAGCCGAGTGCTCATGGCGTAGGAATTTGTTTACTCGGGGTTCACAGAACATCTCTCTTCCCAAGAGGTTGGCGAGGGATGCATGCCCGTTGCCGATGGTATCACCGTGTTATGAGATTGTTTAGTAGCGGTTAGTTTTACTCTACTGATGACGATGTTGCAAAAGTAATTCAACCTAGTACAAGAGGATTGATTCAATAATGAAACCCACAGGCAGCCCAAGCAACCGAGAAGCAAAGTTCGTGTAATCCTTCAATAACGGATCTCCATTGGCAAACACGCACCGCCCAAGAGGTTGGCTTATTACTTTATCATTACCTTACCTCAGAAATCTCAGGACTTTGTTCCCTCTTAAGATCTTAAAATTTGAAACTTCTCACGTTTATTACCTCATTTGGAATCGGTCCATATAGAACTTTGCTCTGGCTTCAATTGAGACCCTCGCAAATGCGCTGTAGGATTGGTTTCCCGAGATTAGTCGAGATGTGTGTAAGCTAATCCGGACACATGAGATAAAAAAGAAAAAAAGGGTTGGTGGTACATTAATTGACATATTTGCATGTGAGAAAATCATGTTGCACTAGTCAAAAATCAAATTTTGTACGCAACAAAACTCTACAAGAGAGAAATGACTTGTAGTCATAATATTTGAATGTGACTTTTCAAAAAAGTTGAATGTGAGACACAACAATATTACAAAACCAAAAACGATATGGTTGCACTATTGCAAGAGAGGGACCGATAATAAGTGTATTTGGTGGTATAGTAATTAATACAGCGTGTTCTTTGGTTTTTCTTTTTTCCGACAGAATAGGATGTCCGGTCCAGCTTACACGTACCTTAACTAATATCCTCCATGGTCTAATCAAAGGCGGGTCATCCACACAAGGATTAAAAAATTCACGAAAAATTACTCTCTTGCGGCCTAACCCCAAGAGTCGAATCCTAATTAATTGTGTGAAGAACAAATCTACCAACCAACCGGACTAGACTAGTGTTCATTGTCTTAGTGGTAGTAAATCATAGTAAAAAGTATTTTACTTGGGTAGATCCACCGACTTTCACTTTTGACCCGTTAAATGAATCTGTTCCCTTGTCATATTTTATCCACAGCCAAAAACGACTTCTAAAAAGAGAAAACCAAAAGCGACAATTCTTCGAGTAAAGCGTATATTTATTGTCTTGCCCCTTCTAAGATGTCTATATTCGCCAATGAGCTCCTAGCTCAGTTGGCATCACGGCCTTCTTCAGCGGAGGCCTAGGTTCGAGCCTCATGAGAGGCTGTTGATTGGGATTCAAGGTTATGGACAACCTCTGATTCTTTGTGGATTAACTTACTAACTCTCTGCTAACCCCACTAATGTATACAATATTGGCCCAAAAAAATGTCTATATTCAACTGAATTGCCAGAATAAACAAGGCATGTGTGTAGGAATAGAAGAAAAGGATAAATTGGAGAGAATTTTCCTCAATGTATAGGCGTAAATGCGAAAACCAAAAACCATAAAGTATGGAGAAAACTATAGGGAACTGATTTCCGATAAATGGTTGGTTAATTCAAACTTCCTTCATATTTATTATTTGCAAGATATATCTTTCGATGCCAAGATAATACTACCACTTTAAGGATTTTTTGACAACCTACAAGAGCAATGGTTTAAAAACGGTGATTGCATTCTCTATTTAATATTTGGCGTAACTTTACCAGTGGACATGTGGAGATATTCGAACTCCTGGACCATTGATGTCGTGATTGTGGTCACTTGATTTACAACTATTACTTCAATCTAGTAAAAAGTGGCGGTAGAGTAATTTTGGTGGTGATTTGATAAATCACTAAGGAGTTTGATCCTTGGTGGTTATCTGACCATCATCAATCCTACTCTGCAAATTTTGAACACTTTTTATCGATATCTAGAGGAGAAGTTAAGTGCGCTCGATTGTTTAATTAAGGTGGTTTTTGAGACATGATACTTAACACTTTTTATTTCTTTTTTCCGATTCTGTCGTCTCAGTGTAGGTGGATATGTGGTAAAGTGAACTTCATCCAATGTGGCAGGTGTGTTAGGTAAAATGCCACTGGGAAGCTAAAGTAGTACTACGGAGGTGTTTGAGAGCCTGTTTTTTGATTTTTGATTTTGAACTTTTTGGCTTTTTTGGTCAGAATGTAGTTTGAATCTGATAGAATGTTTGAAAGCCTATTTTTTGGTTTTTCATTTTCAGCTTTTTGCTTTTTTGACTTTTTGGATTATGGCCAGAATGTATTTTGAATCTAGTAGCGTTTGGATGAATATGTGCAAAATTTATTTTGTATTATGAGTAGTGTTTGAGATATATATGATGAATATGAATTATGGGTTGATTTTTTACCATATTGCCCTTGGTTCTTTATTATTATTTAAAATTATTATAAATAATTTTTTTTACTAATTTAAATTTAAATTTATATATTTATTGGGAACTAAAATTTTCCAGTTTGAATTTTTTATTTGGTAATTCAAAATAATTAAATATTACCATGTAAGTAGTTTCATAGAAATAAGAGAACGATTAAGTTGAGGAATCACCAAAATAATAATAAAATTAACAAAAAAAAAAGCATACAAACTTTATTATTAGGAAACAATTAGAAGTACCGATTGAAGGGGAAAAAAACACATGTACACTGTATACTACCGCTAGTTCCAACACATGAGTGTGGGTATTTTCGTAATCTAATTGAAAATTGGATAATCCAATAATGCAAAAAACTCCTCTGGACCAGTTTTTAACTTCTCCTCTCCTTAGGCAAAATGAGCAAACTCATTCTGCCAAACCTCATTTTGAAATGAGGTGCCAAACACCAAAAACAGCAAAACCCAGAAATGAGAAGTAGGTACTCAAAATGTGTTTTCCAAAATACATTTACAAAATGAGCTACCAAACACTGATAATGTAAAAAGGCAAAAAATGAGAATGGGAAAAAAAGTCACCAAACAGGCAAACACCCCTTGGAGGATTGGACCAAATTGAATAGAATCAACTACATTCAAGAACCAAATTGGTCAAAAAAAAAAATTAAAGAACCCGATTGAAGATCCACAAATACCTGGCGCAATTATCCTCGAATCAAATATACAACCAAACTATCCCTTCCAAAAATAGGACAACAAAGTCCTTCCCAATTTCCAACTTCCAAGAAATTGCCTCTTCCCTCTTTCAAAGTTTCAAAAGACAAAGTGACAAACACCTCTCTCTCTCTCTCTCTCTCTCTCTCTCTCTCTCATAATTTATTTGTTCGGTCAGCTCGCACCTTACATAATTTGAACAACAAATTTCACCGTACATTTGTAAAAATTTAAATAAAATAATAACAGATCCTCGTATAAAATTATTCAAAAAAATGTCCAATATAAACTGATTCCAAACGAATTGATTTCATTTCAAACCCAAGAACACAAATCCTATAATCAAATCTTAAAATTATAGGCCTTGATCACTGTGCCGACCCGGTTTGTACCCTTGCTCTCTTCAAAGTCCCCCATTTCCTCCTCCTCCTCCTCCTCCTCTCTCTCTCTCTCTCTCTCTCTCTCTCTCTCTCCAAAGTCTAAACCGTCCATCAACAGGCATGTCGATCAATCCAAAACCAAAACCCCCCCACCTCTTCTCTCTCCTCGTCCTCTTCTCTCTCCACATCCTCTCCCTCTCCGCCTCCGACGCCCCAACCGTCTACGAGCTCCTCCCCAAATACGGCCTCCCGAGCGGCCTCCTCCCCGACTCCGTCAAATCCTACTCTCTCTCCTCCGACGACGGAACCTTCGTCGTCGAGCTCGACAAACCCTGTTACATCCAATTCGATTATCTGGTCTACTACGACAAGAAAATCACTGGGAAGCTCAAGTACGGCTCGATCACCGACCTCAAGGGTATTCAGGTCCAAAGGCTGTTCATTTGGTTCGACGTAGACGAAATCAAGGTCGATTTGCCCCCTTCTGACAGCATATATTTTCTGGTTGGGTTTATTAATAAGAAACTCGATGTGGATCAGTTCAAGACCGTCCGTTCTTGTGGGGCCAAAAAGAACAAGGCTTCGGTTCCCTGTGGCCGATTGTGGAAGCGGGTCATTGAGGTATCGATTGGTCTTTAATTTTTGATAGTTTTGATTGGTTTTGTGCATAATGTACTTGAGTTTGTGTGGGTTGATTGGATACTACTATTTATGAGCCTTATGTTCTTGTGTGGACATAAAATTGGAGATTAACAAGCCCTTTGGATTGTGAAGTAGGGTGGGAAAAGAAAAGGAAAGGAATGACAATTCCATTACTTGTTTGGATAACTAAAAGTGGTGTGAAATGAAGGTATCGGTTATTGAGGTATTGATTGATCTTGAGTCATAGCTCTTGTTGTCGTAGTTTTTTACTTTTTTTAATTGTGATTGTTGAGATATAGCTAAACCAACAAATACACAATTACAAACAATCAAGAAAAAGAAACAAAAAATGCAAGAACATAGATTTTTACGTGGTTCCCAACTGGTTTTTATTATGTATCATTGAAGAAATGGGTACCGGTTAAATCAGCTGCGTATAGCCATAACCAAGGATTTACATTACAGTAGTACCCCGAATATTCAGCGAAGCGGGACACAAATTGAATTAGTCTTCACAAGCCCAACATTGATTGGTTTTGTGCTTTATGTAAATGTGTTTATTTGGCTTGAATTACTATTTGTGAGCCTTGTGTTCTTGTGTGGATATGAAAATGAAAATTGAAGATCAACTAGCACTTTGGATTGTGAAAAAGAGAGAGCGGAAAGGATTTGTGGTTTCTCACCGAATCTAACAAGAAAATGGGCCGATAAAAACCTGTCTTTTGTATTCATTTCCCACATCTTTTAGTTGTACGATTAAGTTAGAGGATTTTCCTTTCTTTTGTTTTCACATCCATTTATAACAGTTCGAAGGAGCTCTAAAGGAGCCATCCGACAATTGGGGACCAACATTAAGGCCGTGTTTGTATACAGATTGGTTGAGGGATTTCATAAGGATTGTAGAGGATTTATGTGGGGAAAGGAAGAGTAAAAAGGAAATGTAATAAGATATGGTGGATTGAGGACACGAAATGTATTTTGTGGGTTCCTTATTATTCATTCCCTCGACAAATTTATGATCAAACAAAGCCGAAGCATGGACCAAGTAAGATTTAGGAATCAACCAGTGATAGGAATTAGAAATTTTGGATCGGGGAAGGACGCGTTCCTTTATCGTACGCTATAGCACTCTGGACCTTGAGATATTACCATAATTTAGACTCCATATTAGCATCTATGTTATTCTCATTTACGCATAGCTTTTCCAGAAATCTGCATTCCCCCTTCTTGCCAGCTATACAGACATCGCTTCTTTGTTTCTATACTTCAGAGTTAGAGCTGTGTGCATTCTGGTCATGAGATAGAGGCTAAATTTTGGGGACATTGCCTCTAAGGTCTGTTCTTTTCGTTCTCTAGGTTCTAGGCTTGAAACCTGCATCTGGAAGGGGGAAATTGGTGTTGTTCTAGAATAAAAGTTCTTTGTTGAATGAGCATACATGAAATGCTTAGGGTTGGCAACGTGGTGTAGCTAGGCCTGAGGAGCTTATGCAGAGACCTGCAGTGTCAGTTACTGTAATTTTATGGCTTTTTTTGCTGCTTAGATAGAATGTCAGCTTTCTGTGGATTGTCAGCATGTGGCCTAAATGCTTAACAAGAGTATAGGTGAATGAAACCCTAAATGCGGTGTCTTGTGGTAGCCTTACCTGGTCTAAGCACCTGGAACATGTTTGTATGTGCGGATTTCCTTTGACAAAGATAAAGCATTCGTGAAATCTCACGGATAGTTAGGAACTCCTAACTTGGAGGGAAGAAAAAGACACAAGACGCTGTCGAGGAGCTTTTAGAGTTGTTTTGATTGTGAAAGACTGAAAGTTAGCAGAAATGGGTCAAGGATGGAAAAGGGGGTAGTGTAAGGTGAAGTGGAAAGTGGAACACATGCAACATGTTTTAAGGACTGTGAACGGGATGCTGTAAGTATTTGATACTATTTTGTGAGAGGTTTTCTGGAGAAAGGATTGGATTAAAACCCATTTTGCTATAAGTATTTGGAGTGACTAGTTGATCTCAATTATCCAGTTTTTTTTTTATCCAGTGTTATTTCAAGGAAATCCCCTATCTTGTTAATATCAATTGTTCAGTGTATATTTAGACTCTATGTATGATTGATTGTCTTTGTCTAGTTAAAAAGGACAGCTTACAGTTCACAGTTGAACATACATATGCCCTAAGGTTTAGTAGAACTGGTTTAGTTTAGTCCCTTTTATATTGGTCAGATTGAAGAGCAGTTTATTGCCCATAACTTCATGATGGCTAAGGTTCGGGTGATGAAGTGGCTATATGTTGCTCTCAAGTGCTTATTATGTCATTATTCCTTGATTAGCACGCAGGTGGTATCGAACTCCAGACTAAAGGCCCTGAGGCCTCTGCATAGGTTATTACTACTTCTTACCTTTGTCAAGTAGGTCGTTAAAATTCCTTTCTCCTCTTGATTGAAATGAACTCAACCCTGCTCTTAAATGCTTAGATCTTTATATTGCTTATCACCGATAGCAGAAACGGGTCACAAAGTAGCTCTATCTTCAGATATGGTTTTATTCATTTGAGCAAAATGGACTTGGTTAACCTTTTCTCTAACTAGCATACTTGGGTTTAGGAAACTACACCAGTGATTATAGGTACCCTCCCCCTTCTCATCACTGGTTTCCAGTTTGTTGTGTTTTTTATGTACATTTTTAATAACATAATGTCATTATATCTATTCCACACAAGAAATCGTCTAAATGTATTCTCATGACATCATTTTATGTCTTCCTTCTCTTCGTATTTCCCACGTGTCATTTCTCTAACTTATGATGTTCATGCTTTGAAATATCGTCTTGTGGCGTCTAATGTTTTTCTTCTCTTGCTTATGTTAGTATTTCTTTTTGTTAATTTGCAGCTTCCCACTCCAGTCAATGACGTTGAGATGCTACTTACGGACTAGACAAGAAGAAACGCCTCTGTTAATTATGACAAAATAGTTGTAATTGGAGGTATCATCGGACCTTGTAGTGTGTATTTCAAAATGCAGCTGGAAGAGGGGTGATCTGAAGAAATTATGTGTGTAATATTTGTACATATCATGTTATCAAGTTTCGGTTCTTGATGTACCAGTTTCTTTAACGAATCAGGTTTAAAGAAACAATTTATGCTAGTAATATGGAATATATATGTTCTCTTCTTCTTCTTTGGGCTTTGATTCGAAAATATGAGCACTATAAATGATATGCTACATATTTAGCATTGGACATTAGGTAAAACATGTAGAGGGAACCCACCGGAGCCGTAGCGAAAGCAGTCTTCATAGGGCAATTGCCACTGCTTATGGACCCGAACCCGGGTGATCTATGCATGATTAGGATGAAGCTTGGGTGGAAACTAAGTGGAAAGCAGTCTTCATAGGGCAATTGTTGCTGCTTATGGACCCGAACCTGGGTGATCTATGGATCACCAGGATGAAGCTTGGGTAGAAACTAAGTAGAGGTCCGAACCGATTGATCATATCAAGGGTCAGTGAAGGGAGATGGCAGGGGACAAAGAAGTGGTGGTGGTAATTAACAGTTGCAAGCATGTTCGTTTATAGAGCATTAAAATTATTAAAATTAAGCACAGGTCTTTACAAAACATGTGGACATTTGTTTGAAAGGATGTTTGTTTATGAGATGATGTTGGCATGATGTTCATGGGTATGTTGGTACGGATAAGATGATGTTTTATATATGGAAAAGCTATTATTTTTATGTTTAAAATCGAGGGTGTGACAGTTTCATTCTGTTTTGGACTCCTATTTTAGCGCCTCCCAATTGACTGATGTCAAAAAGGCTAATTTTGTATTAATTTACTCTCAAAAAGATGGAATCCCTTATCAAGTTATTTTGATAAAAACATGCAATAATTATGTTCCCTTATCAAGTTGGAATCCCAAAAGTTGACTTAAAAATTGGAATGGAGGGAGTAATGAAACTTTACTCCTACTCTCGATGTTCCAAATTATTTTTAATTCTATAGAGGTTATTTTCCAATGTATTTCTCTGCTATGTTTTTTTTTTATCAACAAAAATATCAAAAAAAAAATGAAATCAATACAATAAAAAAAAAGAGCAGCATTGAGAGTCACGTAGAGTGCAGAATACCATCCTCCTCCTCCTCCTCGCATATTCTCAACCTACCTCTTGCTTCTTGTTGCTATGTTGGTGTACTCTTTTGTTATCTCTCTCTCTCTCTCTCTCTCTCTCTCTCTCCTTTAAATAAATGGAGGAGGCCGTGCTGATATTGTGGACTTGAAGAAGAGTATAGAGGTCAACTTGCTCGAGAATGGTGGGCAAGAGGTGGCATATCAAGTAGCTAGGTGTAGCTCCTCTTCGGCAGCTATGGTAGAAATCAGGGTTGGTTTGTTAGTGCTGGAATGGGCCTTTGGTCAAGGGTTGCGGGAGATTTGCATTCTTACTGATTGTGCAGTTTCTGTGCAGGGGCTTCTCAATCCTACAGAGGCAGAGTTTAGCTTGCAAACAGCTCTTATGGATTTTTGTTCCTTATGTACTCGTTTTAATGTAGTTAAAGTTGTTAAGGTGGATAGGCAAGTGGTGCAGGCTGCTCATGTGAAAGCAAGGGCAGTTTTGTTGAACTTGTAATATTGCGTTTTATTATAATGCATTGAGCTTGTTCGTAAAAAAAAAAAAAAAACTTGCTCGAGAATAAGGGACTTGTTTTATGACCCCCAATAGTGGTAGGGTAGTGATTCTTGGCTCACTCCCACAGGGTTTGGGTTGTCAAGAGGTCACGTGTTTGAGTTGTACTAACGACGCCATTTTGAACTTAGTTCTTCTGCGAAGCCTGGCTGTGGTCCAATAGTTCTTGGTGGGATGGTAGTTATTATGGCTCTTTTATTCCTTCTGAGGCCCTTGTGGATTTGGAATTTCTATGATCACGTCCAAAAAAGTTGTTATGCTTGGTCATGCCTGGTCGCTCCGTCCCCCACTTTTTTTGCTTAGCAAAAAGAAAAAGTACTACTACTTGTTTTCTGCAACAAATGTAAAACTGTGTAAAACTCTGAGATAGGGATTGTTATTTTTTACAGCTGTCTATTATCTTTTCTGTAGATACTGAATTCGTCTCTGGGTATGACATTTTTTTTGGAACATGATAGAAATGCATAGATAAATGATAACAGTTTACAAAGTACAACATAAAAAAGGAGCTAAGTAAACAAAAAGTGATGGCCAGTAGTCGCTCCGGTCCAAAAAGCAATTCTCCGTGCAGCTGGAGTTGTGGAGGGGGACAACAACGCCCTTTTAGCTAGACGGTGGGCTTGGTGCACGTTTTTGCGATCAACTTTGGATATCCTGAAAAAAGCTAGCTTCGATAGTTCTTGCCGAAAGTTGTGCAACAAAAAGGTATCCGCGTAATGATGTTCAGACTGGCCTGCTAGCTGCAAAATGGCATTTGAACAATCAGAATAGAGGAAGACAACTTTAAAATTGTTGTGCAGTGCCCATGTGATGGCCAGTGACATGGCCATGAGTTCTGTTTGTAGAGGGGTCGAGCTGCAACAAGAAACAGAGCCCTGTTAATACGACTTCTATCGATGACTACAGACATCTATTAATCAAATGAATGCAGTTTTATAGTACTTGTTATCAACAAGCTTTTTCCCATCTAATAACCACGCATACGAACACTCATTGTGTGACGTAGATTGTCACTCAACACCACCAAGGCAATTTCACGCCCCACCTCGTGTACTCACATACGACCGAATCTTGGTGAAATTTTTGGGTGCAATTAGTAAACACGCTATATAATGAAGTCACAGTTATGAGAAATTTTTGGGTGCAAGCGGGCACCACGTGCTGCCAGAACAATGTATCCGGACAATTCATTTCGGTTTTAGATGATATGGATTTGGAGAGAGAAAGTGGTGGGATGAGAAGAAAGAAATTTTTTCAATCTAGTTTCAATACACTTTTGGACGGCCCGGATAAAGTGCTCGAACAACACGTGGGCACAACCACGTGGTATGCAACCGGCACCCAAAATTTCTCCACAGTTACATCCTAATAATTCAATCAGGAGCAACAAAAACGCAGCTTTAAAATCACCTCTCTCACCTTTTACGCCAAGCATCTGCCCAGTAGTTGACTCTCTCTCTCTCTCTCTCTCTCTCTCTCTCTCTCAACCTCACATGGCGTTTCTCCACCGGAACCCCCTCACCACCCCTTCAACCTCCCTCTGCCTCTTCTCTCTCCTCTTCCTCTCCAACACCCACCTCCTCTCTCTCTCCACCACCACAACCACCGCAGACATCCACGACCTCCTCCTCCAATACGGCTTCCCAAGAGGCCTCATCCCCGACGCCGTCAAATCCTACTCTATCTCCTCCGACGGATCCTTCGCCGTCAACCTCGACCGGTCCTGCTACGTCCACTTCGACGACGAGCTCGTCTACTACGACAAGGTGGTCAAGGGGAAGATGAGTTACGGGTCGGTCTCCGACGTGTCGGGTATCCAGGCCAAGAAGCTCTTCTTGTGGGTCCCTGTCACGGGTATGACCGCGGATTCGGATGCGGGTATGATTGAATTCCACGTCGGAGCTTTGTCCGAGAAACTGCCGGCCAAGCAATTTGAGTCCATTCCCAGTTGTAAGAACAAGGGGGCGCGAGAGTCTCTTGTTGAGTCAATCTGAGGTAATTTTTTGCTTTTGTGTATATCAAGGTAAAAAATTGAATCTTTTGTCTGTATGGAAGTATAAAATGAACCACTGAAGCCCAAGGGGTAATCCAGTTAGTTGGTGTGGGTAATTGGTGGGTTTCTCTCCACACAATTAATCAGGGTTATATTTTTGGGTTTAGGTCTCAAGAAAGTAATTCTGACTGAATTCCCTAGTCCTGACGGCCTTTGACCGGATCAGGCAGGGATTTGTTAAACCGTGTGTAAGTTGACTCAAACACCCTGATTGTCGAAGGAAAAACTGATAATAATTAAAGAAAAATGAATCATTGTGCATATGTTCTGTGAATTGCCAATTTCTTGTGCTTTCTTTGGTTGGTCTTTTTTGCTTTGTGGGATGTCCAGGTAATTTTGCTTTTGTGTATATGAAGGTAGAAAATGAATATTTGTGCCTATGGAATCAAACTACTCAAATTCGGGCTCGTGTTGACTTGTTAAAAGCTCATGCGACACTTATTTGTTCTTCAATATTTTTTGAAGCTTGTTAAATTTTCGAAGAAGCTAATACTTAGGTCGCTCGGGTTATCATCTACTGCAAATTGGCACGTGATTAGCCCGATTAAAGTTCGTTTGAGTCCATTCCCAAGTGTAAGAACAAGGGGGTCTCTTGTTGAGTCAATCTGAGGTAATTTTGCTTTTGTGTATATGAATGTAAAAAATGAATCATTGTCTGTATGAATGTTTAAAAGGAATCACTGAAGCCCCAAGGCGTAGTCCGGTTAATTGGTGGGTTTGCTCCTCACACAATTGGCCAGAGTCCTATTCCCGATGTGGATGGCCTACCTTTGGCCGGACCGGGCCCGAACACTCCTGATCCCCTGGTCGTTGAACTAAAGAAAATAATTAAAGAAAAATGAATCATTGTGCATGTGTTCTGTGAATCACCAAATTTCTTGTGCTGCCTTTGGTTGGCCTTTTTGGCTTTAGGGATTTTACAGATGACAACTTTCTGCTTGGTTGATTGATGAATTTAGAATTATGTTTCATGCCTTTTCTTATCGCACCAATGGTACTTCCTCCTCAAGATTACATGCTTTGAGGGCACGTCCTTTGTTTGAGAGGAATAATAGTGAAGGGCCATGGAATATCTTACCTTATGTATTCTATTGGATTAATTTTGATGATTGATGAGAGTAGTACTGATACTTTATCGCATAGTGTTGTATATCCCACACTTTAGAAGATTCTATATGATGCAGATTAATCCTGACGGTAAGAATTTTACCTTACGGTCCTGACCACCAAACCGTGCAGATTCTATATGTAGCCCTTTTTGATGTGTAGTCCGATCTAATATCCACTAACTCATGTCTGGTCAAACAAATGGCGCCTCAATTTAACTATTTGTCAAACCAAATGAAAGTACGAATTGTGCTTTATAATCCAATCAAAGGTAACAAATCAATATTGATTTTCACAACAGCATTAGGTCAATCCTGGCCTTCTCCCACCTCGCATTTTCATGTAATAATAAATCTATGTCGCTTTTCTTAACTGTTGCATCCACTGCTCTGTTAGGTGTGACCATGTGACTGAATCACCTTAGCCTACCTTTTCTAACTTCTCCTTAATTGTTGCTACCGTTTCGCTTTTCTGACTGTTGCATGTGCTGGTCTGTTAGATATGGTCGAAACACCATAGGCTTATTTTCTTGTGACTTACCTTTAATTAGTGCTACCTCTAACAAATCATGAACATTTTCGTTCTAATCCCATCTCTCCTAGTCTTAGTTAGGAGTGTTAAGTGCCGTCTAACTTGAGGCCAGAGTTTTGGGTTAGGAGGGGGCAAAGAGAGAGCCAACAGAACTGAGACAGAAGTAGACTGGAGAAACTAACGAGGGAAATAGCAGGATGGACTTAAAGTTTAGGGCTAGAATCAGCTACTGGTTTGCATAATTCACCTTTCGCAGTTTCTCAACACTGCCGAGAACTATCCCATAGTGTACAAACTTTAAATTATTGGACCGTGGTTGCAAGCTCTCATCATCTATGAAGCTTGAATACAGATACGGATGAGAATATGAGGTGATATGATGAGAATATGAGGTGATATGGACACGTTTTCATGTAATCTTCAAGATATCTAGTTCAGTAATTCTGGGCGCCATTTTTGTGTTCAAAAGTTTCGAAAGAGCTCATTCCATCTAAAAAAACTGAGCAATTTTTGTTCATTGCATTTGCTCTCTGACCCCAAATTGTCAATGATTTTTCAAAATTGATTTGAAATAGTTTCCTAAATTGACCGATGTTCCTTAATCTCTTTGCAGGTGCAGATAAAGCTTTCGACTCCATGCCGTGCATTTTCCCCTTGGAGCAATCCAATTTCATCAACTTATGGGAAGGCCAAGCGCATGACTTCGTATAACCTGTTACTGTACAACATGTTTTAATAGACCCCATAAACATTTCATCAAATAAAATCCGGTCAGTGTAAATTTCCTTCAGTCTTGGTCACAAACTTCTTGTTCAATTGCAAAATACAGCAGCAATGCCTTGGTTTGGTGTCAATTTCCCTCAAATCTATCATGTGATTCAAGTATACCCTTTAACTTCTATTTCTGTCTTCCGATGATGTAGAGAGGTTGTTCCTGTGTTTAAATCGAATCGCTGATGGATCGATCATGGCAGAGAAACTACCTCTCCGCCAAGGCGCTACAATAAGTTCTGATGAATTTTCTCAATAGACACTTTTCGCTGACATAGCTTTTACAGTGGAAATTCATCTGGAATTGTGTTAAAAATGCTGTGTTTATTTGACATTTTTTAAATTACGATGGGCTTTGACGCGGTAATTTCAAGAAACAAAACAAGCAAGCAGACAAGCAAAATGAATGAAACGATTCGATGCATAGCCACAAAGATGTAACCCAAATGCCGATTAAAATTTCATAAGCCATCTATATTCACAAAGAACCTCCAAAATTACAGAACTCCTAAACAAGATACCACATGCAAAGAACATAGTCCCTGAGGTCCAAATGAGAGAGATTTACAACTTTGAAAACTATCTGCTCTCTCTTCAGTCTTCATAAATAAAACAATGGCCTCTAAATTGTGTTGCTAAAACTAGAGGTAAAATTACCTTCGCCTTATAAATCCAAGCGTGCCCTCTGAATGTTGAACCAGACATGCGAATGAAGATTCCTCTAACGTTCGTTTTCGGCCTCCAATTTTTAAACGCGCCTTTGATTCTGATCTCCATTTTCGATTTCTTGAAGCCAAATTTGTGTAAAGCAAGAAGACCACTGTCAGATTCATTCTCCTCAAAAGATTCAAGGCAACAGAAGGCAAAAGAGAACGGATGCAAGTGCGGTTTAGAAGGTGCAAAACCTCCTAAAATCGAAACTTTTGCAACTTCTGCGTAGTGACACTGCCATGAAAGATGAAGAAATGCGAATGGGGATTCTAATGCTTAAAACACCTGAAAAGGTGAATAATGTCACGCTTGAAGCACTTGACAGTGGACAATATGACTTTTCAATCCGCTTCGCCCAGCTATACTTGACCATATATTTGTGAAAAGAGTTCGGATGTGACCTTTCCCGGAAATATTCTCCCATAGGTGGGGGTTACTCTCCACCCGATGATCAGGACTTGATACATCAACCAGACTGATGCTCATGTTGTTTCGGATAATGCAAAGCTTCCCATTGAGAGAGACAAGAGCGGCCGCCTCCAGAGCTCTAGAGCTCCCCAAATGCAGTTTGCTATCTATAAATTTGTTCCAAGAATTGGTAGTCTCATCGAAAACCCTAAGTTTGCACCCATCTCGGCAATCCAAAGCATAGAGCTTCCCATTCATCGAGATGCTAGGGTTCCGCCAACCAGAAACCATCCCATCACCAATCGGATTCCAGGTATTTGTTTCCGGAGTATAGGCTTCACTCAGGACCTCCCGATGGGACCCTAGTCCTTTTAGGAACCACTTTCCATTGTAAACAACGCCAATAAAAGGCACCATAGCCGTGCTCATTTCTGCTATAAAGCTCCATCTGTTCTTGTTCGGGTCATAAACCTCCGCAGAACGAAGAGTCCTTTGGATTCCATCACATTCGCCACCAGCCACATAAAGGCAGTTGTTTATGACACAAGAACCAAAAAAGTAACGTTTCCGCAGCATATCCGGTGCCCTATGCCACTTATTTGTTCTAGCATTGTAGTAGATGACCCGCCTCATAGACCCCTTCAACGGATCTTTTCCTCCAAATAAGTACAGGTGGCAACCACTCAGAACAGCACAACCGAATCCAAGTGCTTCGCTATATTCCCCAGGAACTGGGGGAAGTGGCTGCCATAGCTGGTAGGTTGGGTCAAAGGCATGCCACGAAATCCTCCCATCACGGTCTCTTTTAATGATGTAAACCCACTCCTCCGCAATTCCAAGGCTTTTTCTAAGGGAATAAAAGTAGTTCCCCGAAAGAAGGCGGTGCCATCTCCTGCAAACGAGACGGAGTCTATTGTGTTCAATGCGAGGGACTCGAATGAGACAAGCAATGGCGAGATCGTCAGGAAGACCCGGTAAGAGAGGAGGCTGGAATCTTGTCCTCTCCCTTCGCGAGTTTCTTTTAGTCTTGTGTGCACGAGGATTGATATCTGGTTGGATGCATATTTTGGATCCCGGAACGAATTTTCTTGCCCCAGCAACGGTTTTCAAGCCTGAATCTGCTTTACAATAGCAGGACACAGAATCAACCTGCAAAGGTACCAGCAGTTAAGACACAATTAGCATAACAAAAGTGGAAGAGGAAAACAAAACCGAGAAGCCAATGACATATGGTTTGTGGACTCCGGTGCAACGGACTCCATGTTGGTGTCGGATGCAGATACATGTCTCACTATGGCATTCATTTAATTACAATCTCAAAGACACAGGGACATGATAAAAAATATGCAGTACATGTTCCGTTTAAAGAGTACATGGGGTTTACAAGGTGCATTACAGCATTCCATGCATAATATAAGGCTTATGTGCATGGTTCAATATAAATTTGAACCATAAAATATGCTTGTTAGGTGGATGTCCAACAAAACAATCGGGCTCAGATCCTGTCCAGTATCGGTATGCAAGTGCCGTGTGTTCGACACTGGTAACACGTTTACTATAAACATTCAGAAGAGTCCATGTAACATATAGCTGATGACCATGTCAAATAGTCATTCTCACAGATTAACACCCTTCACATATTTTTTAATCACTCCTCCTCATGAGTACATATCTACACCTAGACCAGATAAAATTTAAACTACTCAGGAGAATGCGGGAAACAAACAATCGTGAGATGGTAACCTCAAGTCTCCAAATGCACAGGTAATTGGCATGTTTGGGTAGCTCTATAAGAGCCCCCAAGGAGCTCAAATAGTACACAGACAAGTAGATGCACATTTGCTCTTATGCACATGTATAAGCATTCAACCACTTTAATGAGTTCTGCTGCAACGAAATATATCGAACCTAGCACCTATGTGTCACCCTTCCAAACAAGGGGAAAAATGACATGATATGATGACATATTCAATACAACAATGGGATAAACAAAGCAGGTGCTCGCCGCAGTTCTGCACTCATCAAAGACTGGTAGTGATATACTGGAGGAAGGTGGGGATTGCATCAAGTTTGCTTGGCCCTTGTGGGCTGGGCCGAGTTCATACCCCTGGAGTTCTGGAGGATGATTACTTGCAACAATTTTCAAACAAACCAGTTCCTTTAACCACAAGAAGTTGAAGCTACAACATTTCCACTCTAAGACATGTATCTTTTGATTTCACGACCAGTACGGTTCTTTTTGTGAAACTGAATCACCCAATAGCAATGATGTAGTGAATCAATGGCTTATAATGAATTTAAAGGATTCAGTTTTTTTGCCTTCATCTTTTTGCTAATGGGCAATGGCAAAAGTGGCACACATCATCTGCAACTTCCGAATTCTGAAACACAGGTATTTTGGCGTTTTGGAACCCTATTCATCTTCCTGAGGAAGGGCATCCCATATTCTTGGATTACTTGAATTGATACTACATACAACTTCGTTATTCAACCAATTAAGACTAATTCCAGAACTTAGCAGTTCTTTGTGCACCCACCATATTCACACAACATCATACATATTCTGCCAAGTTAGATGAAAACAACAGAGATAAACAATACTAAACAGTATGCAAGGCGCATCTTTCAATTATTTCCCACTTCCTCATTCAGCCGGTAACTAATATGCACTCGATGTCCTACCTAATGCTGGACCATGACAAGTAAAGATTGAAAAAAATGCTAGGGAGAGAGGGAGAGATAATTCCCCCGAAAATGAGAACAATCAAGGAAGATACAGCGGTCAGAGAGATGGTACACTGGGCTTCTAATCATATTGGCTAATTAGACGCAACATTGTAATGAAAGATAATAGACATGGTACACTGAATGCCCACTATGCGTCAATCAGTGTGCGCCAGTACCCATTAAGTTATCAACAACTTATTGCCGAGGGAAAGAAAAAAATTTTAACCCCGATGCCAGCAAAAATCACTCAAAAATATAGATTCAAGCCATATATAGCTAAATCAATAAGCTACAGAAGTGAAACAAGAATAGTTTCAAATAGGACTAAAACACGTGATGCGCCTACAAAATCTACTCAGCTACTCTCCCCCTAGACTCCTAACCTTCCCAAAAGTGTACCCAAATAGAAGGAATCCATCTAAAGAACCGGCCCATGTTTACCAAAATTAAGCTGCAGAGGCCACCAAAGATATTTTCTCCAAACTTATTCCAGATACGTAACTAAAACTCATCCATGATTGGAAACATTAGATCAAAGGCATCCAAACTTGCTACTTATACCACTTCACAACAAATGCAGCAGTCCAACACCTGGATGCAAATCCCCATTACTTTTCTGATTAATAAAATTTCTTTGCCGTTCAAAAAAAAAAAAAGCAAATCCCCTAAACAAACAAAGTTAAATTCCCATCAGAGATTCAGCATAATTCCATGTGGGCATCTTCAGAAATGAATGAATTGAAGAAAATGAACAGTAAAAAGATGAAAGATCAGGCGGGGCTCACCAGTGGAGCTTGAACTCGGAAACCCCTATGTGCATTTGGAGATCGTTCAACAGTTTGGTCCATCTCACAACAAACAGCTTCATAAACCAATTTCTGGGTCAAACCCAAGATCAAGAATCAAAATTGAATTCCTTCCACAGACCCAAATCATATAAATTAAGCTTCAATCTTGCAAATCGGATCCCCCAGAATGATAGTAGAAATTAAAGGAATATTACTACTATAATGTATACGACCTCAAAAAGTGCAAAACCCAAAGAAGCTTTTTGTTTTGCCTCTTTTGTCTCTGCAAATGCAAACAAGGATACAAACAAGCAAATTGAGCTTTTACTGTAGAAGTTAGAGCTACAGCAACTTCAAAAACCGAGGGTCACCTCTCTCTCTCTCTCTCTCTCTCTCTCTAACAACTGAAGACTACAGCTGGAGTGCTGGACCCAATAGTCTGCAAAGATTTCCAACAACTATTTTAATACTTAGATTTTCACTTTTAATGTAATCGGTTGAAAGTATTTGTCAACTCTCACGTAAAGGACAAAAAGCTTATATCTTATTGCTGGCATTTAAGTATTGTATACATGTAATAATCTTTAGGGTAGTCCTATGGTACACACCCCTTATTAAGGGGTGTACCGTACGCATCATGATTTTAAACCCTTGGATTTCAAAGTAAATAATCCGGACCACCCATTTATTAAACCAATTAATAAAATAAAAAAATGGCTTAGCAGGTAACAGATTGTTCTCTTTTCATTGACTTTCTCTCCCTCTCCCTCATGTGTAAAATACTACAAATTATATAACATAACCACAATTGTTATGACAACACAAAAAATTGACACTTTCTTATCACAATGTGTCGTACCAAAAGAAATCGATCAAAAGATACTAGATACAAGACCAAAATATATCGTTGCACAATCAATAATTATTATACCCAAACAAAATACATGTCTAAAATATCACAAATTAAATATTGTATAACTTAATATCCTAACAGTCCTGATCGATCATTTTAAAAATACACTCACTAATGACATTTAGATTGTACAGTCAATTTATATTTGGTATGAAACCTAGTCCTCTATTGTAGTTGAATGTAATGTAGCCATGCGACTGTGACACAATAATGACGATCAAATCCGTTGAATTTTTTATGTTTGTTGATTAAGTCACCTACGTAATTTTTTGTCTCAATCAAGTTTAGGAAGCTCCATCATCGGCACGCAAATTGAATAATAGAATGATATTTTTCATCCAATTAAGTGTCTAGCCATAAGCCATCAATTTCATTCTTGATACGAATGACCTAATTAATATTATGTAAAAGATAGACGATTTTGATAAAATAAAAAATAAAATAAAATAAACACCTTACGTGGGGCTCAAATGGTGCATTATTATATTTTAATGTTGTATTAAAATTGAACGATGAGATTTGTTGAAGTATCAAACTTCAAACACTAACTATGTGATTTATTCTAAAAAATAATAACATTCTTTTAAAAAGAAAAAGGAACGAAGGGTTTAAGACTTGAACCCTAAATCTTTTAGATAAATGTCCAAACTCCAACACCTTATTGCTATGGTACACAATTGAGAATTTGTAATTCTAAAGGCTATTAATTATATAATATTTTCTTGTATGTAAGAGCGTTATTTTCAGGCTAAAAATTTGAAAAGGCAGAGGCCTCAAATGCCTCCGTCCTAATGATGGGCCTGCACTTGTAGATCATATTATAGCTATGTCATTGGTGTAAATCAAAATATCGACTATAATAATTTTTTTTGAAAGAAAGTATAATGACAATAAATTTACAAAATTATTTAGATTTTACTTCCACGACCTAGTTCAAAGGACCACCATTAAATTTGAATTGGTACGCATAGGGTGAAGGTTTGACACCGATCCATGTGTTAAATATATAGTGCCAATTGTTAAGTGCATCGCCCTAAATATTGATAAGATTGGGTATTAATATAATTAATTTCACCAATTACAAAAAGGAGAGTAATTTTCACACTGTATTTTTTGATATTCACACTTATTTTTTTGTACTCCATTTTAGTGTTGAAAGTGTATGCATTTGAGACAGTTGGATAATTATTTTTTTCGTGACCTTTCATTTTTCCACAAAGGAATTTTGATTTTTTGAATTAAATTTTGTAGAAAAAAAATTTGATTTAGACTAATATTTTGAGAGGAAATTGTAGTTGTATTCTAAAATTTGGGTATAGTACTTACTTTTTGGTGAATTTCTTGGATGAAATTTTTGTGCGAAAACTTCATTTTTAGTTTAAATTATTGAGGTATTGTGTAGGAACAAATAAGAATTTGAAAAATTAGTGTAGAGGGAATCGAAAATTAAGACAATATGGTGGAAATTTTAAAATTTGAAAAAATAATGTGGCGGGAATTGAAAATAATTAGTGGTATTGTATTTTGTCAATTATAACTATCGTTTACTGAACATTCCGATTGAATTTTTTTTATACGACACGTTGTGGGTATGAAAATGCCAATTTATGGTGTTATCATAACAAATTTGGTTATATTACTGAATTTGCGGTATGGTATTTTGCTAATAATAACTATCGTTAATTGAGCATTTCAATTGAATTTTTTTATACGATACGTTGTAGGTATGAAAACGTTAATTTATGGTGTTGTTATAACAAATTTGGTTATATTACTGAATTTGAGGTATGATATTTTGTTGATTATAACTCCCGTTAATTGAACATTCTGATTGAATTTTTTTATACGACACGTTGTGGATATGAAAACGTCAATTTATGGTGTTGTCATAACAAATTTGGTTATATTACTAAATTTGTTGTATTTTAGACATGTGTTATTACGGAATATTTTAATTAATTTCCTTTGGTACGACACATTGTGGTAAGAAAACGTTAATTTATGATTTTGTCATAACAATTATGGTTTGTTATAAAATTTGTGGTATTTAAATATGTTTTCTTTTGATATGACACGTTGTGTTAAGAAAATGACAATTTTAGGTGTTGTCATAATAATTGTGGTTATTTTCTAAAATTTGTGGCATTTTACAAATATTTTTGGCTTGGGTATAACAATTGTTGATTTTGGTACGACATATTTTGATTTTGTTACGGAATATCATCCGAGTCAAAAAAATTTGGTATGATTCATTGTGGTAAGATAATGCCAATTTATGGTGTTGTTATAACATTTGTGGGTAACATTATTTAATTTTTGATATTGTATGCATATATTTGGTTAGGGTACAAGTATTATGGATTTCCGTACGAATAATTATGGTTACATAATAACAATATTTTTTAATTATGGGTAACCTGCTAATGACCTGTTCAATAGGTAAATTTTAATGTACAAGTCGTAACTAGAATCATAAATATGCATTAGAAAACCAAAAATTGGCATAATGAAAATCACAAATTGTCATAATTTAGGCATACGGTATATCCTGTGTACCATAGCTTCCTCCTAATCTTTAACTAATCTTTAACTAATTTTTAACTCACCTGTAATGAGGACAAATATTCAGTAAGGAAAAAAAATTGAAATGGTTCTTATAGTTAAGTGTTTGTGTCAACTTAGTCCTTGTAATTGTAATTGGCTCGATTTACACTCTATACTTACTATTTTGTTCCAATTTAGTCCAATCACTAATTGCTGTTAGTCCGCCATTAGTCTTTTTAACAGCAAAATAAAATGGCCCATTTTTTGGGATTAAAACAGTAATTCTCTCATTTCCCTCTTGCCTTAATATTGGGGTGTGCACGGATCGGGCGGTCGGGTTTGACCCCCGACCTGACATGGCAGGTAACAAATGTTTTAGGCCTGTAAACCGAACCGAAATAGGGTAAGAACCGTCCGCGAGCCTGATTCTTTACATCTGGTCGGGTCCGACCAAAAATCAAATTAATCTTTATGAATTGGTCGGGTCAGGTAAGAAACGCACCAATCGGGACCCCGAACCAAAATCTGATTTTTAACAGAAAATGAGCCCGTATCCATCCGAAGCACATGTTCGACCCCGCCCGAGACCCTTCGGGTCGGGTCCACGGGTGGACGGGTTTTTTGCACTAGTCTACCTAATATACCTTTGAACCAAAACACAACTTATTCTTTCATTCTCCATTGATAAGGAGGCACCTGAGATGAAATTTGGTTATAGTTTTTTGCAAAAAGTTGCCCTCTAATTCAGCATTTTCATAATCAACCATGAGGCAACATAACCACTGGTATTGTCTATTTATTCAACTTGTGGACAAATACTGAGATACCTTATTTTTCTGCATAGTACTGAAAATGCATATAGAATCATGTCTAAAAGTCACAACATGATATAGATCCAAAAGTCATAATATTACTTAAACTCAGGGGTTGTTCTGCTAAATAAGTCAAGTGGCTTATTTTTTTGCCCTTATTCAATTTTTTTCACATTTGTTAGTTTTTTTATCAATTTTTTCTGGATTATTGCTTCGTCATGACAAGAGGAACTTAAAAAGTAAAAAATTACCATCAAAATTCAATTTTTTTGAATAAAGACAAAAAAATTGTTTTATTGGTTTAGTTTTGTCTTTATTGGCTTATTTTTGTCTTTATTTAAAAGGACTAACGGCGGACTAACGGTAGTTAGCAATTTGACCAAATTGGAACAAAATGAAAAGTACATAGTATAAATCGAGCCAATTACAACTACAGGAACCAAGTTGATACAAACATTTAATTACATGGACCATTTCGATTTTTTTCCCTATTCAGTAATTTATTGAGGGTGAGGGAGAGAGAGAAAGAGAGAGAGAGAGAGAGAGAGAGAGAGGTGAGTGGTTGAGACTTGAGAGCAAGATCCATAGGAAAATTTTAATGTCGAAGAAAAATCTAGGGCTGTCAAAGTTTAGATCACAATCAATGATTTATGACATCTGCACATGTTTGAAGAAAAAAAAAACTATGGGTACATATTTGGTGTCCACCAAATATCCACGGAATTGTGTGGGATCCCAATCCCACACAAATTGATCGATTTTCTCTAATTAATTGACCGATATTCGAATCAAGAATATTTCAATTTGTTTAAAACATAGTTTTAAAAGTCTTTAGAAAAATTCAGCTCATTCGAAAATTGGTAAGGGCAAAAATTGGATGAATTAATCAAGTTTTTACCGCAATTCAAATTAGCTGATTTTTTGCAACATCTCTTGAAACAATATTATGAACAAATTTAACAGCTCCGATTATTAATTTGGTGTACATTTATACACCAAATGGTGTACCCTTATTTTCTTCTTTTTTGACAAACAACGCAAACGCAACTTATATTGATAAAATCAAATACAAATTGCACTGCCCATAAGCCTAAAAAACAAAACAAAACAAAATACAATTAAATAAAGCAAAATACAGCGCAAAACAAAACAAGAAAAGCCGCATGAAAGTTAGCTCCGGCGTTGGACCCATCATTCCGCTCAAGAAGGTGGGTGGGGAGAATCAAGGGGAGCACCATGCGCCATACATGCCCAGTCCCGTCGCAAGTTAGAGGTCAAAGCCGAAACAACGCCGGATCCAAGGACGGAACCAGAATTTTACCCTAGCAGTGACGAAATGTATACTAAAAAAATCTAGTGGTAGCGGGACTATATAAGTTGGGCATAATTTTTTTTTATATATAATATTGCATTTTCTAAAATTATTATCGTGTGCGGTCGCCGCCACTAGACCCCCCTAGTCCTATCCTTGGCCGGATCCACTGCAAACGCCTTACCATCGCCGTTGGGGAGCTCTGAAACCATCGCCCAAACCTATCGGTAAGCAAGAGCCAAAAACTAGATCTGGTTCTCCAAATCTAGCTCCCCAAGTTCAAAAATGATAGGGAGATCAGGAGATCTTCTCTCCCTAAAGAGAGAATATCAACCATCTCACACCCATAGAGGTAGGACTATGTGCACGAAATTCTTTTTACCCTAATAACACACTAATTGTTACTACTATATATTACATCCCTTTTCCTTCTCATGTCTTTACTTCAACTAACTCTTCTCACCTTTCAAAAAGCACAGAAGCAGCAGAAGAAATGACAACTAAGGAAAATGTATGAGTTAGGCCAAAGACTAGTTTCCCTCACCAAACTCTTTTCACTAAAAGTAGATTAGCGGATTAAACACACTTAACAGCCATATAATAGACACAACGAAAGTGGAGCAATCACATTACTCTCATGAGGGCTAGATTCCATCTAATTTTCTAATCCGTGATCTACACTCAAGGCTTAATAAACCAACAACTTGAATCAGACATAGAGATGGTCCCCCTTTCAAATTCACTCAATATTTGTACTAGCTCATATCACCATGACTTGTTATTAGACGCGTTTTTTTAAACATTTTCTCCTTTTGAAAATTGACATTCCGTTCGGCTACGATTCAGCCAAAGTAGAGCTCATTGGAGGTGTATATCTGTTACCTGCGCACGGGCATGGGCGCAGATCAACCAATTTTGCCTGAATGATTAGAAAGAAGCTGAGTCCTTGACTTTACGAGCTCACAATTTATTCCGGACGATAAAAATATCATGAATAGAAAGACCGGCCAAAAGGCCGCTATTAAATTAAATTGATTAAAAACAAGTCGTGTGTCCGCGGCTTTACCACCAACTCCACATAATTTGCTCCTAGAGTGACCTTTCATAATGATATTTCATAGGGTTCCCATCATCCCTTGGTCCTTTCCTCTTCACAATCATATCTTTCTTTAAGCCATTATTATGTTATTTTGAGGTGAGATTAGCTAGTTTCGTAAATGATTATTTACCATAATTTCCGCCTCAGAAAGAAAACAAGCATTAGTCACAGCTTTGGTGGCTTGCAGGCAACCACAATATTGACAATATACAATATAAAATTTTCTTGACATTTTTGGCACTATTCCATATGTCAATGGCCATTACCTATCATCAAAAGAAGTAGTATTATGAAAACCATAATTCCAGCATGTTGTCTTTGTATTGTGGGAATATGGTTGATTGTCAACAATCTAGAAACATATTAGCAATCTTTAGCAAGATACCTAAACAATTTTCATCAAGTGTTCAATTTACCACCTGACCTCTTTTGTGCTTTTTGATCTTCTAGACTATGAATGAAGAAAGCACAGTAATGTGCACAAAAATTGATTTGGGTCTCTAGGTCTGCTTTCGCTGATGTCTTTCGCCTTTGATTTTGGGGCATGGTTCCTCAGCAAAACGTTAAGCATGTGTTTAGATCCGAAAGTCAAAATTGATTCTGTTCTGTGGTTCTGATGAAGCAAATCAATGGATTTGAATTTGGGTTTCATGTTTGTTGACTTAATTGGAATCTGATTCCTTCAACATTTTTGTTGCAAATTGAATAAGTTTTGTAGTTTGGGCCAAATTCTACATATGGGAGTTTGAAGTCTTGCAAGTTGTGTTTCAGTCACTCCATCTAGGTGTTCGACGGGTTAGGTTTACTAGCAAACTGGGTGAAGAAGATGGTGTGACTGGACCGCCCCATCTAGGTTTGGTGAGGAATGTTGGCAACGAAGTGGGCATAGGGAGGAGTTGGTGAGACGGCAGCAACAGGTTAGGAGTTAGGCTCCAACAATGGTTGAAAAAATAGAGCCTGTAATGATCAAAGATGGTTCTGGTTAGGCTCCAGCGATTTGTAGTTTGTGCGAGGGAGAAGTCGCGTGGTTTTGAAAGGAGGGCTAGGGCGGTTACGCTAATGCCGGTGGGGACGGCCTTGCACCAGCTGTGCTCGGTGGGGCCGATGGGGTGGGATGGGTGTGGATCAGTGTGAGACCCCATATGGGAAGTTAGTCCCACATTGGGAAATTGGTAAATGATGAAATGGTATATAACTTATTTCGACCCGCTACTGTATAACTTAAAGTTAATCTTTTGAGCCACGTGCTTAAGAGAGAGACGGCATTAGACGGTTTGGGTGCAATGGATCAAATCTTGAAAAGTTCAAAGGCATCATTAACATTTATCGAATTTTGAATGTTTTTTTGAAAATTTCTCAGGAAGAAGACAAAAAAAAAAACTTGCAAAGCAGATGAGCAAAAATTAGCAATGAAAAGAGCTAACAAACAAAGTGAACCAAGACTGTTAATAGTCATTCATTTCCCCACTCCACAGCATAAAAAACCATTCTAGAATTACAAGGACCAAGGGGAAAATTCCAACATCAGAAACAATAGCAAAAATGATAACCAAAAAATGTTCGAAATACTACTTCTCCTATAAAAACCAAGTGAAATTCGCTACCACAAGAACTATGTTCCAACAAGGAAACCAAACCGCGGCCAAAAAGTGGGATATCATATCAGTCCCACGCGCTTGACATACCCGGACCACCACCATATCCTCCACCACCATGTCCTCCGCCACCATATCCTCCACCACCATGTCCACCACCATATCCTCCACCATAACCACCACCAGACCCAGCACCACCATAACCAGAACCTCCGCCGTGGTCTCGTCGGAAATCCCTACCGCCAAACCGCCCTCCACCAGAACGACGATTCTTCCCACCGCCACCATAGGAAGATCGAGCTGCAAAGCGGGAAAGCCAAGCGGGTACTTCCTGATTCGATTCTTGCATCAACTCCGCCAATGACCTAGCAAGCGAAGAGTTGTTCTCGTTGAAGAAGGCAGTGGCCAACCCCGACTTGCCAGCTCGCCCTGTCCGGCCTATCCGGTGGACGTAATCATCTATGTCATTCGGAAGGTCAAAATTGACCACATGCGCAACGTGGGGGATATCGAGACCACGTGCCGCCACGTCTGTTGCGACTAGAATCGGTGTGTTACCACTTTTGAAGGACCTCAATGCATATTCTCTTTCCTGCAGATGCCAAAACACAAAGACAACTCCAGTACAATACCACCAGCAGAACAGGAGAAGAATAAATCTCCTTCGTTTATTACATATTACTGTAAAACTCTAATATAGCTTCCGATGTACTTGTGGGTGTACAAGGTTAGTGCCCCTTGTTTTTGCGCCTATCTCTAGTATAATTCAGGGGAAAAAGAGAGCTCACAACTATTCCAAAATATCTACAAGAAACAGGAAAACTGCAAATTTCAAGAATTGAGGTTGATTTGTTGGACACAGAATTGTAACACAGAGGTGAATGTGAAGGTGAGACATGAAACACGAATAACATGTGCACAAATCTTCCCTTCTTCCTTTTTTAAACTAGTTGCATTCAAGACATGCACCTAGATGAACATAATAAATTCCCCAGCACAAAATTGCCTGAAAAGTTAAACAAATTTACCTGCTGCGTTCTGTCACCATGAATAGTAGTAGCAGGAAAACCATTCATACAAAGCCAATGTTCTAGTGAATCAGCTCCTTTCTTGGTCTCCACGAAAACCAGTGTCAGAGCTTGCTACAATACCGAAAGCAGAAAACGAAAAATCAAGTACATAATAAAGACTAAAGTTAAGATTTCTAAGGACAAACTACAATACGAAGAAAGAGCAAAAAAAAGATTACATAGCTTCCCTTAAAATTGACATTAAGATAGCTTCCTCTCTTAACATTAACCCATTAATTACACTATCCAGAGCATTTTAACAGAGAGAACATTCCACTGCAAAACTGAACTTCTTCCATCCTCCTCTTCTTTTTTTAATTAAAGATTCATAGAAAATGGCAACAAATGAGATGCATCAAATGTACAAAAAGCCCTAAAACAAGCCGGCCATACCAAACCAAACGAAAACATGTCAAAGGCCATTGCAAAATAGCCTATATATTTGATTCTACAAACAATCAAGCTACTTCATTTCTTATAAGATTTCAATCTCATCCTTGCAGGTTAAACACTTAAACCCCATGTTCTTCGCACACAATAATTAGAAAGTCAAATGACATTTACATAAAGGATTTCTCGACGCCATTTCCTTATGTTCATACTTGTAAATACTAAAAGTCCAGAACCACTGCTGATCAAATAAGCCAAGTGCAATGTCGTGGTGACTTTCTTTCACATTACTTAGCTTATAAATGGAAAAAATTTGGTAAGAGTGACTCAAACCCGCCAAAATCATTTTGAGATTTATCACCAAAAGTAAAAACAAAATTCCATACAAATAAATCAAGGTGAATTGGTCATAAAGTCTTAGCTCAAATATATGGAAGTCAGGAACACCAAGCCCTCCAGTCTTACCTTGCCATGAACACCATTTTCCTTCTGCGCATGAAGAAGGTCCATGAGGTGGCTTCTCTTGTCAGATTCATGGACAAATTCCACCCTTTGTACAATCAGATCAGTACTAGAACCAACTCGTCCAACAGCTAGAAAAATGTACTTTGCAAGAAAATCAGAAGCCAGTCTCTGCATATCAACGGAGTAGAAAACTTATTACAAAATGCAGAAGACAGTAACCCAGAGTCCGTGCTGTATCCAATTGCAATGCTGTAAGTGCAGATCAAAACGTACAATGTAACAGGTAATAATGCTGTAAAGGAAAGTTTGTGCTTTTTAAAGGAGTGTAGCCGAAGATACTCATAATACACGAGTAAGTTGAATCCTGAATGTTCAAAAGATTTTAACTCACATACGATTACCCAAAGTTCAGATCAAACTTGAGGAAAACCTCACTTTTTTCATGTGCAAGTGAACAATATCCTAATAGAGAGAACCAAACCTGTATCTCTTTTGGAAAGGTGGCGCTGAAAAGCAATGTTTGTCTGACACCTGGTGGAGGCATGTCCATTTGTTCCACTATTTTCCTTATTTGAGGTTCAAAACCCATATCCAGCATTCGATCTGCCTCGTCAAGAGCCAGATACTTTATCATCTCCAGTGATACCCTTGCCCTCTCCAGCAAATCTACCAACCGCCCTGGGGTTGCCACAAGTATATCAACCCCTCTTTCCAGCTCTCGGAGCTGCCCAAATCAATTTATGAATCAAAAAATGCTTGAAATGCTGCAAAGACTGCACCAGAATGGAACAAGGATTCTGATACAGCAACAAGGATGCAACAAAGAGGTGCCTCACCTTGTAGCACGGTTAACTAGGAAAAAATATAAATGCTCAGACTGGACACCATCTCAGCAATACGATGCTCAAGTTTAACTCTGACACTTATCATTCATGTCTGTCGTTTAAAGTTGGCATCTTCACATATACAAGCACATAAGTGTGCACACAGCCCGACCAAAAACACAAACAATTATTTGCAATCAAACAGAGACATGATCCCTACAACAATAGGGGTCTATAGACTAGATACTAAGTTATAAGGCAGTTAATGATTGTATCTACTTCCTGTCATACTTATTATTTACCGTACACACTTTATAGAATAGTTTACTTCTCAAAGTATACACATGTTTGTCCTAACCTTCAGTTTATTTTCCCCATTCAGCCAACATACTGAGATTTTTAAAATTACAAGCATAAATATTGGTCAGATATGACATTTTATTCCATCTATATAATAAATCAGGACTGGTTTTGAATCCAAAAGACAACCAACGCTCCAGATGTCCCCTGCATAATTCTCCACCCTCCATTCTATAATGGCATTTTTGTAAATACTTTATAAAAGTGATTTTTTTCCAATACAATTCTGACTGAAATTTCCGAAAATTAGTGACTAATTATGGTAATCTATAATTAAGGAAGTTATCCTAATCCTAATGCTATAATCAGCCAAAATTTGAACTAAAAATAATGAATACACATTATGGTAATCTGCTTGATTATCTCCAAAATTGAAAATCATCCTAATCTTGAGAGCGCTTCATCCTAATCCTCTCTCTCTCAACGATCACCCTCTCCCTTGCCCGCTGAGCTTCCTCGGCTTCTCTTCTTCCCCTTCGTCTGGAGCATCCCAAAAGCCCTCAACACCACCGAGCTCTCCACCGCCTTCCCCGGCAACAGCGGCTTCGTCATCTGGGCCCACGAGGCCTCCTCGGCTTCCTTCTCTCTTCGGTAAGGACCCCCCATCCTCTCTCTCTACAATTTATTTTCTGATTCGGTTTTTTAATGGGTTTTGTTTTTTGTTTTTTGTTTTAGTTTCAGCAGTTGAAGCAACAACAGCAGGGAACGACGCTTTGGGGGCAGCCGGAGGTGGCACACCAAGTGTTTCAGAACAGGGGAAGAAACGGCAGCCGTCTGTCGGGTTTGTCTCTGGTGGCTTGACCTACGCTGCAACAGTCTCAGCAGCAGCAGTTGTCCGTTGAGGGCTTTGTTTCTTGGGAACAGGAGTTTTCTTGCCGCGTCAAGTAGGTAGTTTATTTTTATAGGGTTAATTTATTTGTTTTTCCCATATTTGATTTAGTTTATTGGCTTTACCATACTCAGTTTAACAGGATGGGTGATTTACATTTGATTTGGTGTAAGGTTTTCTAGACATTTTTTTGTGCTCTATTGTGAATGATAGAATTTACTTGGGGATATAGGGTTGTAACTGGTTGGTGCATTTTGGAATGGGTGCGTGTTCAGGTAAGACGTGGCTTGAAGAATATTTACTTCAACATAAGACACGTTTAGCGCTGATCCAACCGAAACGTATGCTTTGTGATAATGCTTTACACTGTGAATAAGCTTGCTTTCAATAAGACCATTTGTAATTAAGAGGGTTTGGAGTTACTTGATTTCTAGGGCTATAAAAGTCTGATTTGTGCTTATCTATTGTGCATGTAGGGGGGTTTTCTACCTACATATCAAGCCTCACTCTTAGGTAAGTTGATTCCTTCTTTTAAATTGAATTTTTGTGTGTTGGGTGGATGAGTTAGGAGAGCTGGTATATTTTTTAAGATAACTTTTTCTTTTTTCCCTGTTAATTGGTTGTTGTCTCTGACTCTTCGCTTCATTTGTGCTAACTACATTGGTTTTGTTTGTGTCCATAATTGTTATTACCTTTTAGGACTATTTGTTGCTTCTTATTTTGGTTTTGTCTACAAATTATTGGATGTTAGCATGTGTAACTAATTTTTCCATTCTGCTGCTTGATTTTTGCAAAAAGTGTGGAATTTTCATTTAATTTGGCCTCTAAAAGCATGAAATCCTATTCTAACTATACCTAGGGTAGTGTTTTTGGTTCTAATTTGATGGTAAGAACTAAGAAGCCGTGTACAAGTTGAAATTTTTATCACACTTAGTGTTTGGTTTTGAAGGGGATCATTATGGTGGGGGTGGTAGCCTTGGTGGTGTATTTTAATAATAAGAAAGGGAAAGGGGAAGCTAAGAACAACTATCCTCATCCTCATCCTGATTTCTTATTTGTTTGATTATTGATTTGGTTTATTTTTGTTAATGCTAAAACTAGATGCATTGTCGGGTCTCATTAGGTTTGTTTTCCCCACTCCTCTTCTCAAGTATCATTCGGTGACCGTGTGGAGCCCTAATTGCGTATTGGTTACCGGACCTATTTTGGAGCTCAAGCAAGGTAGAACTTTACAATTTATCTTTAGTTGTGATCTTACCTTTGCCCTGTTGTTATTTGGCTTTGATATTGGCAATATATGCCAAGACTTGGTCTGCATCACCCAAACCTTTACACTATGAAACCATGGCTCTAGCATTCCATTCCGGAAGAAAACCAAATCTGCTATATTGTTAACATGCATCGCAAGAAAAATGCCATTTAAGTGAAAAATGAGATTACTGCAACTAGCAAATTGAAACCGTGTTACATAAAAGTGGTTTTTTTTCCCGAGGAAACAAAAATGAACCCAATAGGAAAATATTGTTAACATGTATCATGCCATTTGTATTGCATTGTGCTTCTTTATTATGTTTATATGAAACGAGGGGTTTGTGTTGCAAGTGGGAAACTGTATGGAGAGCTAAGGGAAAATATGGCAATAGAGATGGGTGGGTGGCTACACAAAGATCATACGTAGTGGTTTTCAGTTTCTGCGCAAGAAGAGTGTGAGACATGACGCTTGAGTCTTCAAATGAGTATAGAATTTGATTATGGTAGATATTGGATAGGTATTCCAATGAGTTAACTGTGGGTTAACAGGGGTGAGAATCTAACAGGAAATTGTGATGTAAGATGGTTTCATGGTTAGTAGGGTTTGAATTTTTTTTTTTTTTTGTTATTATAGTTTATAAAAAAAAATATGGGTTCAGTTTCTAAAGTCTTCAATTGCACATGATTCTCTCACGATCAATTCTTCTACTGCTCTGATACAAATGGATTTTGTTTTGGGGGCTCTTGGTTAAAAGTTGATTTTTACCTTACAAGTTGTTAAATAACACCGGAAGTGATATCTTTCCATATCTTTCGCTCTCTATTATATTTCAGAGCACAGAATTTGACATTGACAGCTGGAGCTTAGGGGTTAATGCTATTTTGAGTACAATAGACCTGTGCATTTTCGTTATCAAATAGACCTACTCTTTATTTTTCTCTTTCCAAAAGATTGCAGGCTCAAACTTCCACACAAACTGAGGACCAAAATTCAATCTGAGGGGATACTAACGCAAGTACAGGAAATTATGTTTCAGCTTAAATTTGATTCTTACTGTAATCAATATCATTTAATTCGTTTTCTCCTTTTTGTGTTAACTAATTTGTTTTTAAGCATTTGTGTGTTACATTGGATTGCTCTCTACACACATTTTATTTTTATGGGTGGTTGTTTAAGTCTTGCTTTAATGCGTACCTCAACTCTAGCCACACGTACTTATCGACCTGACTCTGTATTGACTTTTTTTGGCTATCATACCTCAACTCCAGGCTGTATAAGTTTTTTTGAGTGCCCATTTTTTTGATTTGTCAATACCTCAGTTGAACTATGTTGGAATCTTTGGTATCATCAAAATCCTATTGTGGTAATTTGATGCAATTGAAAATAGTTTCCAATACTCCGGAGTATAAATAATTCATGAAAATCTTAGTTGTTATGGGTTATAACCTTTTTTCTGCTGACATGGTTGATTCATATGCCTTGGGCCCTTTTTTGCCCCTCTATTATAAACTACTGTAATATTCTGCTACAAACTTTTTTTTTACGTGTAATACAAGTATGATTGTAGAATAAGCTTATTCTTTTTTCTTGATCTATGGAGTAGGCTTATGTCCTACAACACAATCTGTCTCCAAAATCATCCTCACCCATGAACAAAGCTCTCTCCAAGAGCTCTAGCACAGCATCTTATTGATTTAACGGGAACAAAGCTCTCCCTATCCAAAAGTTTTAGGGCCCCGATAATCCTCACCTTATCTTTAGCAACAACTGACAACCTTCTTATTGACCGGTAACTTTGTAATCCTAATATGTTAATTAGGCATTGATTATGAGCTGCAATTTATTCAATCAAGGTGTCTATTTTTAAGCGCAACTCCTGCTATGTCAAGAGAATTATCCTATGGCTTTTAATTTTATCTGAGGCTTAATGATGTTAACTGTCGTGATGCTTCAACGTACTATGTTTAGTGTTCTGCTTAGATTAACTACATCTGGATACTTGACTATGTATAGATGAGCAACGCCTATTTTTCAATGACCAACCCTTAGTTCAATAACTGGCTTAGTAATCTAAGTTAGTTAGCATAGTGCCGTTTCTGAAAATACTAAGGACATGCATAGTGCATACATCCATTTTCCATTAATGAGATTTGTTGTGATGCTTAGCTAGGGTCTTGCTATTAAATCGTTTACTATCCAACTTCAATCTTTGTTCATGCAATCCCATTAGTTCTAGAAGAGTTCTGATTTTGGTTTGGGTTTTGGTTTTTCAAGTGTGATTGATTTTGAAGACCATAATAGCCGTGTTGGGATTGTTTGGTCGTAATTCTTGGTAGTTAAAGTAGTTAGTTAAAGGGATGGCAGATTGTATGGATAAATCAATGAAACTCTATTCTAGCTCACTATGTAATTCTATGCTAAAAAAATATTTTAGCATGAAGTACTGTGTAATTGGTGAAAATACTTATGAATTGTGGCAAACTTAGTGTTATGTTGTGTGGTGCAATTACTATGAGCGTCAGTTTATTTAGGAAGTCTCAATCTTCCCCACCGTTCAGTTTATTTAGCGTTTTTTTTTTTTTTTTGGTTTTGGGTACTTCTATTATTCTTTCATTCTTTTCGGGTGGTCATAAATATGTGCAAGATTAGTTGGACTATTTTTATGATTCTTTCATTCTTTCCGGGTACTTTTGTCATTCTATGAATATGCTTGGGTTATTATTTTTTGCATAGTTGAATTTTTTGGATAGGGGGTTGATATATTGCACGCGAGTTCAGTATTGTTTTATGTGTGCTAATTTTTCAAGCCGTATATGGCACGTGAGTTAAGTATTTATTTGCGTGTGCTGATTGTTGGCATGGGCATTCACTAGTTAATGTACAAAGAATGACTAAGCCATCTCAGCAAACTAAAAATTCAGTTTTGAACATAATCTGTTTACTTAGGATCTGGGTCCAATGAAGGACGAATGATCCCTAAGTCCTTATAATAATTAAAGCATACTTAGATGAAGGAAATAAGTGAAAGTAATATCCTCTTGCTCATGCTTCCACAAGTAAAGCACCACCATCAGCGAATGAAAAAATTATAAGTTACTATCAATGGAAAAATCATCCAAAGATAATGACTCACAACCAAATTGCAAAACTAGAGCAAAAGGTCCAAGACACCAAACAAGCAAAAAGGAACACTACCATGCCCATGTAGATAGGGGAGGGAATGTATCCATCAAACATAAAACAGAGAACTCTCAAAAGGCTAAAACTCATATTACCTAAAATATTTAGAGATAATATGCACCTAATGCAGGTTACTGGTAGAATAGTTCCAAGTGTGGATACTTTTATTGAACTTATAGAGTCCCATCTTTGTATCTTGGCGAGGATTCTAGATCGAACTTATAGATTTTATTGGTGCATTTGCTACATGGATACCATCCCTATATAATTTGTAGGAGATTAGTAGGTATATATGTTTATCTCAGACATAACAAGTAGAAAAGAGGAACCCATCAAGGCACAAAAAAGAATGCAAAGTCATTTTGTATACTTTATACCAGCTAACAACCCCAGATGCAAAACATGCAATCTGCAGCAAAAGGCCAAAACATTGGGTTTGACACTCAAAATGACAATTTATGTAAAACATTAGTAAATATAAAAAATACTAAATATAAATAGCTCAGAGAACGTTCAAAGACAGTTCAACTAAAATAGGAGAACTTAGTAAAAAAATTCAGATGAAGTTCAGCGCTAGCAGACCTGTTGGTTAATAGGTGCTCCACCATATGCGACGACCACCTTGACACCAGTTTGATACGCAAATTTCCTAGCTTCTTCATGAATCTACACATAGAATTACAAACTTCAAGCTCTTAATTACACAAAAATTAACCAAAAACAGAGCATCTAACAAAAAAAGCCCAGTATCAGAAACACACTTGCACTGAGAGCTCTCTCGTTGGAGAGAGAATAAGAGCAAGTGGGAAAGCTATACGCCCACGAGGTCTCTGTGCAAACTGGCCCGTCATAATTCCACTGATTATTGGGAAGCAGAAAGCAGCTGTTTTCCCAGACCCAGTCTGGGCACAAGCCATCAAATCCCTACCTGCAAGGGAAATTGGTATGGCATGTCGCTGCACTGGTGTAGGCTTCACGTACTTGCACCTCCGTATATTTTGATTGAGTGCTTCACCCAGGTCGATTTCTGCAAAAGTATTCACAGGAGGCGGCACATTATCCCCACTAGTCTCAACCGGAATATCTTCATATGCGTCAAAGTTAATCCCAGTATTCTCCTGTTCACCCAACTCTTGCTCCGTATTGTCTTCCTCTGCAAAAGGGTTAACTTCTCGCTCCCTCCCCCTATCCCAACCACCACTTCTGCTGTTCCAACTTCCGCCACCACCACTGCCATACCCAGTTCGACTATTATCATTCCTAGGACCGCCAACCCAACGATTCCCACCAGATGGGGCGAGAGTTGATCCACCTTGAACTGTAGCTGGTGGGTCCGACGAAGGTGTTTGATTGCGTAGATGTGGAGGAACGTACGTTGAACGAGTTGGAGCCGAAGTGGTACCAACACTCCCGTTATTTGCAGCAGAACCAGCAGCAGCTTTCTCAGCTGCAGCAACTGAATCAGCCCATGAACTCCGCATACTCAAAAAACAATTCACCCTTTTCTTTCTGAATTTCCCCCGAGCTTCTACTAAAAATTCCAATTCCAGGAAATTCCTATAGTTGGTATGCAATATCTTTCAATAGCAAAACAATTCCCCGATTTTCGTCACAATCAAAATTGACAATCCTTCTAAACCAAAACCTGATCAAAAAACGAAATTTACCCAGAAAATGATACATTCATCCAGGAATCATAACAATGCAACCATACTAAAAATAAATCAAAGAACCAACCAAGATCTGCTAATAGAAACCAAACATCAATTGCCCAGAAGAAACAAACGCAACCACCAACATAATCATTACATTTATAACTCCGGAAAAAAACACAGAGAATCGCATCAGCACAAGACATGCACGGAGCAGATGAATTTATCGAGAGAGAGGGAGAGAGATGGATAGGTTTAGATAGATACAGAGAGAGAATATAATGCTACGCGTAGAGAGATGAACCTGTGTATGTGTTGACGTCAGAGTCTTTTGAAAGACGAAACGTTGTTGAAACCCTAATTTCGCAGACGGAACGATCGGGAGCAATACAAAAATATCTTTCCTACTCTCTCTCTCTCTCTCTCGCTCTCTCTCTCTCTCTCCCACACACTTTCTCAGTTTCTCTCTCTGGAGACAATAGTAACGTGCTTTCGTTACTCCTAGGCGTAAATGGGAATTAAGGGCCCATTTGGTTCTTTTTTGCTTTTTTGCCTTTCTTTTTTAAAAAAAAAATCATTTTTAGTGCTTGTTCTGTTTCTTATGAATAGTTTTTTGGTTTATTGATTTGTCTCCATTGTTTAACCTAATTAAAATAACTAAATAGTAATAAGTGACACATAAGAAAAAGGTGTGGTTTCGTACTATTTCTTAATCGTCTTCCTCTTCAAATGGCATCAAAAAATTTACTCAATTCCTCGCATCTAAACAAAACTTAGTATCTTTGATCACCATCAAGATGAAAAAGAAACAATAAAAATAAAACTAAATAGTAGAAGAGTTTATAAAATGATATTCCTAAAAATAAGCAAATTAGAAAGAGGAACCATGCAGACCTAAAATAAGTCATTTAAAACTAATCATATAAACACATGTTTTGTCCTTCATGAAATCTCATATTCTCGAATTCATCAAAGGGCAAATTATAGTTACCCTCTCTAACTAACCCTCGCGTACACTTACCCCCCTCTAACTTTTTTTTTGGCACTTAACCCCCTCAAACTAACTGAAATTCAAACGGTCATAACTTCTTCGTCCAAAATCGAAAATATGCAAATTATATATCGATTTCGAGGTCTTGAAGTCAGCTTTCTAATGACATCAAAATCACATCACGATTCAAAGCACACAGAAAGTTATGATCAAAAGAGTAAGGGCTAGTAGACAGAAAGACCGTTTTGATCATAACTTTCTGTGTACTTTGAATCGTGATGTAATTTTGGTGTCATTAGAAAGCTGACTTCAAGACCTCAAAATCGATATATAATTTGCATATTTTCGATTTTGGACGAAGAAGTTATGACCGTTTGAAGTTATGACCGTTTGAATTTCAGTTAGTTTGAGGGGGTTCAGTGCCAAAAAAAAAGTTAGAGGGGGGTAAGTGTACGCGAGGGTTAGTTAGAGGGGGGTAACTATAATTTGCCCTTCATCAAAAGTAAATCCTTAAGGCCACTGAAGAATTTGTCAGGTTATTAACTTTAGAATCTTAGAATTTGTCGAGGTTTGCCCAAGATGGTCAATTAACTTTAGAATCTTAGAATTTGTCGAGGTACGCGACAGGACATCAGGTCATCAAAATAAACTAACCATAATACCATAGCAGTGATTGGAAACCTAGGTCGAGCAATTACTGAGGCCGACAGTCGGAAAACTTCTTGCTTCCATTTTCCTATTTAGCTGAAACTTGCTTATTGACTGAGATTCAAAATTTCCTTTCATAAAAAAATTGTACAAAACGAAACTCATGCTCCAGAAAACAATTCAAAGATATTTCCAAATTTGCAAAAAAGTATTTTTTTTCCTCAGATGATCCCTGTTCGGTTTATGTTTTGCGGGAGATTTTTGAAAATAATGAATGATAGATAAAATTTATTTGAGAGTTTTGAGACCCAAAACGAACGAGGCCAATTCTGCAAAACCCATTCTGTTAACCACCACAAAAAAATTAACAATGGAAAGAGCTCCACAAACAAAGTGAACCAAAAGACTTTTAATAGTCAATCATTCCCCATAGCACAGAAAAAACGTTCTAGGATTACAAGGGCCAATGGGGGAAATTCAAACATCAGAACAATGGCAAAAATGAGACCAAAAAATGTTCAAAATACTTCTCTCTATAAAACAACTAAACAAGTGAAGTTCGCTACCACAACAAGAACTGTCTCCCAAAGATGGAACCAAACCGCGCGGCGAAAAAGTGGGATAATCATACTAGTCCCACGCACTTGTCATACCCTGACCACCGCCATATCCTCCAGCGTAACCACCACTAGAGGCAGCACCACCATAACCGGAACCTCCGCTGTAGTAGTCCCCACCGCCGCCCCTATTGAAAGATGAATCTCGTCGGAAATCCCTACCACCAAACCGCCCTCCGCCAGAACGACGGTTCTTCCCGCCACCACCATAGGAAGATCGAGCCGCAAAGCGGGAAAGCCAAGCGGGTACTTCTTGATTTGATTCTTGCATCAACTCAGCCAGTGACCTAGCCAATGAAGAGTTGTTCTCATTGAAGAAGGCAGTGGCCAACCCTGACTTGCCAGCTCGACCTGTCCGGCCTATCCGGTGGACATAATCGTCTATGTCATTCGGAAGATCAAAATTGACCACATGCGCAACGTGGGGGATATCGAGACCACGTGCCGCCACGTCTGTCGCGACTAGAATCGGCGTGTTGCCACTTTTGAATGACCTCAAGGCATATTCCCTTTCCTGCAAACGTGTCAATACACAAAAAATGACTCCCCACTAAGCTGCCACCAGTAGCGCAGGAGAGAGAGAGAGAGAGAGAGAGAGAGAGAGAGAGAACAAGAAAAAGAAATCTTCTTTCTTCTATATAGTACTAAAGAAATCTAGTATAACTTCTGATGTACTTGTGTGTGTACAAGGTTCAAGGTTCGTGCCCCCTTATTTTGGGAACCTTGTACACAAGAAATCTACAAGTAATAGTAGAACTGCAAATTTCAAGTTTTGAGGTTGATTTGTTGGACACAGAATGTACCGTGCATATGATATCTAGCTAATTTAAGAATGGAAAGAAAATGGCAACATACAGGACCCAATAAAATTTGTATACGGAGGTCCCCCAGAGTCTTAAAAAGCGAGGGTGAACCATGAAGGTGTTTATAACTATTATAAAAATAGTGTAACTGCAATGTAGAACTCCATCCAAGAATAAAATGGCCATTACACAGAGTAGCCCATAATGTTTATTTTTGGTAGATCCAAACGGCAAGGGAGGTCCCTCCCCAATTTTCAAACCAGTCTAGGTGCTTGATTCCAAAATGGCAAAATCTACCAGAATTTGGAAATGAATCACAAACAAATGTGCAGTTATGCACAAATCCTCTCTTCTTTCCTTTGTTATACTTGTACTGTTATGTACTCACATTCATGATTGGCCCAAAATCTACACCTACATGAAGGTAATAAATTCCCTAAGCACAAAATTGCTTGAAAAGTAAAACAAATTTACCTGCTGTGTTCTGTCACCATGAATAGTAGTAGCAGGAAAACCATTCATACACAGCCAATGTTCCAGTGAATCAGCTCCCTTCTTAGTCTCCACAAACACCAGTGTCAGAGCTTGCTACAATACCAAAAGCAGAAAAGGAACAATCAAGTAGATAATAAAGATAACACTTCTACAGGTAAACTGAAATATGCAGGCAGAGCAACAAAAAATATAAAATAGCTTCCTGAGATAATACCATTAAGCACACTATCACTATCACGGTGTACTTTAAGAGGAGACAGAATTGAAGTTATTCCATTCTCCTCTTTTTTCCTCAATAATTATACAAGAATGCAACACGAGATGCATCTCCCATGTACAAAAAAGCCATAAGCAAGCCGGTCATAACTAACCAAATGAAAACATGCTAAAGGCCTATGCAAAATAGCCCATGATTGATTATACAAACAATCAATAAAATCTTTTTCTTCAAAGATAAGATTGGATTTCCATCATCATAAGTTGAACCCTACTTCCATCCTCCTTTCTAATAAGATTTCAATCTCATTGTTGCAGCCTGCAGGTTAAACCCCAAGTTCTTCAAGCAATAATTAGAAAGCCAAATCATAATCACATAAAGGATTTCTTGAATGCATTTCCCTATTCTTCATGTGGAAAATTGAGAAACATTAAGAATCCAGAACCACTGCCGTTTGAAAGCCAAATGAAATGCCAAGGTGTTTTTCACATTACTTTTGCTCATAACTGGAAAAAAAAAAAAGGTAATAGTGACGCTACAGACCTGCCAAAATTGGTTTAAAAATTATAACCAAAAGAAAAAATGAATAACATACAAGGGTGAATTGGTTAGGAAGTACCCCCCAATCTTACCTTGCCATGAACACCATTTGCCTTCTGTGCATGGAGAAGGTCCATGAGGTGGCTTCTCTTGTCAGCTTCATGAACAAATTCCACCCTTTGAACAATTAGATCAGTACTAGAACCAACTCGTCCAACAGCCAGAAAAATGTAACTTGAAAGAAAATCAGATGCCAGTCTCTGCATAACAAGAGAGTAGAAAATTTAGTACACAAATGCAGAAGACAGTAACCCAGAGTCCGGGCAGTATCTACTTGCAATGTTGTATGCAGATCAAAGCGTACAATGTACAGGCAATAATAAAACTGTAAAGGAAAAAAGTGGCGCTTTAAAGAAAAGAGTGTAGCTGGAGATACTCATAATACACGAGTAAGTTGAATCCGGAATGTTCAAAAGATTTTTAACTCTCCTATGATTACCCAAAAATAAGATGAAACTTGAGGAAAACCTTCATTTTCTTCATGTGCAAGTGAAGAATATCCTAATAGAGAGAACCAAACCTGTATCTCTTTCGGAAAGGTGGCGCTGAAAAGCAATGTCTGTCTGACACCTGGTGGAGGCATGTCCATTTGTTCCACTATTTTCCTTATTTGAGGTTCAAAACCCATATCCAGCATTCGATCTGCCTCGTCAAGAGCCAGATACTTTATCATCTCTAATGATACCCTTGCCCTCTCCAGCAAATCTACCAGTCGCCCTGGGGTTGCCACAAGTATATCAACCCCTCTTTCCAGTTCTCGGAGCTGCCCAAATGTAAAACGTCATCAATACAAGGATGCAACAAAAAGGTGCATCACCTTCTAGCACGGTTAACTAGTAGAAAATATAAATGCTCAGACTGGACACCATCTCAGCAATACAATGTAGAAGTTTAACTCAGATACTAATCAATCATGACTGTCGTGTACAAGTTGGCATCTTCAGACATACATGCACATCAGTGTGCACACAGCCCAACCAAAAACACAAGTAATTATTTGCAATCAACGTGAACCATAATCACTCCAATAAAAGGGCTCTGTGGACAAGATACCAAATTTTAAGGCAGTCAACAATTGTTTCTACTTCCTTTAGTACTGGTTATTCACCATGCACAACATTTTAGTACAGTCTACTTCAAAGTATACACACGTTTGTCCTAACCTTCAGTTTATTTCCCCCATTCAGCCAATATCGTGCAGCTTTTAAATTTTTAGAAATAAATATTGTTAAGATATACATTTTTTCCCATTATTCCATTAATATACAAAGGATGACTAAGCCATCACATTAAAATCTCAGCAAACTTAAAATTCAGCTTCCAACATCATCTGTTTACTTCAGATCAAGGTCTGATAAAAAAACAAAATGATCCGTAAGTCCTAAGAGCATCTCCAGCCCTAACTCAGATGCAAACTCAAATATGAATTTGAGGGGAAAAAACCCCTCAAAATGCAACTCCAATCCTTACCCAAACCCATACCAAATGGAGCTTTACTCTTTTTGCCTACTCAAATTGCATTAGAACACCCAACTCTCAACCCAAAATTGCAACGGTTAGATTCTGCCATTGGAAAGAGCTGGTGAAATGGAAAGTACATATTTTATTTTATTTTTGGAAATGGAAAGTAGAATTTGAGTAAAACAGTACTTTGCCATTGGAAAAAGCCATATCAAATCAAGCTTTCAGTCAAATTTAAGTAAAAAATTTAGTCAAGGCTGGAGGTGCTCTAATAATAATCAAAGCTTATTTAGATGAAGGAAATAAGTGAAAGAAATATTCGCTTGTTCATGGTTTCACAAGTGAAGCACCACCATAAACGAAGAAATTTTTTGATAACTATCAATGGAAAAATCATCCGAAGATCACGATTCACGACCAAATCGCAAAACGAGAGCAAACAGTGCAGGACAAGAAACAAGCAGAGAGGAACGCTATCATGGCTTTGTGAATGCAGTACCCAAGTAAAAAGGGGAGGGAGAGTATCCATCAAACATAAAAACAAAAACTCTCAGAATAGTTCCAAGTGTGGATACTTTTATTTAACTCATAGAGTCCAATCTTTGTATCTCGGCGGAGATTCTAGATTGAACTTAGCGATTTGGTTGGTGCATTTGGTACATGGGTAGCATCCATCTATAGTACCTTATAGTAGATTTGCAGCTATATATGTTAACCGTGCTTATCAAAGAAGCAAAATATGATGTAACTGACATGGCAAGTAGAAAAGAGGACCGTCCTTCAAGACACAAAAAGTCATGCAAAGTCAATTTGTATTTACTCTACGCCAGGCTTACTAGCTAACAACTCCAGATGTTAACTATACAATCTGCAGCTAAAGGTGAAAACATTGAATTTAACACCGAGATTGACATTTCAAGTAAAATATGGGAAAATAAAAAAATTACTAAATATAGAAAACACAGAGAAGGTTCAGCAGACAGTTCAATAAAAATATTGAAGTATAATGAAGTAAACAACTTAGATAAAGTTCAGCATTAGCAGACCTGCTGGTTAATAGGTGCTCCACCATAAGCGACGACCACCTTGACACCAGTTTGATAAGCAAATTTCTTAGCTTCTTCATGAATCTAAACACAGAATTACAAACTTCAAGCTCTTAATTACACAAAAATTAACCAGAAACACAGCATCAAACATAAATGGACAAGTATCAGAAACGCACTTGCACTGAGAGCTCTCTCGTTGGAGAGAGAATAAGAGCAAGTGGGAAAGCTACACGCCCACGAGGTCTCTGTGCAAACTGTCCTGTCATAATTCCGCTGATTATTGGGAAGCAGAAAGCAGCTGTTTTCCCAGACCCAGTCTGGGCACAAGCCATCAAATCCCTACCTCCAAGGGAAATTGGTATGGCATGTCGCTGCACTGGTGTAGGCTTCACGTACTTGCACCTCCGTATATTTTGATTGAGTGCTTCACCCAGGTCGATCTCTGCGAAAGTATTCACAGGAGGCGGCACATTATCCCCACTAGTCTCAACCGGAATATCTTCATATGCGTCAAAGTTAATCCCAGTATTCTCCTGTTCACCCAACTCTTGCTCTGTATTGTCTTCCTCTGCAAAGGGGTTAACTTCTCGCTCCCTCCCCCTATCCCAACCACCACTTCTGTTGTTCCAACCACCGCCGCCGCCGCTGCTGTACCCAGGTCGACTATTATCACTCCTAGGACCACTAACCCAACGATTCCCACCAGATGGGGCAAAAGTTGATCCACCTTGAACTGGAGCTGGAGCTGGTGGTTCCGATGAAGGTGTTCGATTGCGTAGATGTGGAGGAACGTAAGTTGATCGAGTTGGAGCCGAAGTGGTACCAACACTCCCGTTATTTGCAGCAGAACCAGCCGCAGCTTTCTCAGCTGCAGCAACCGAATCAGCCCATGAACTCAGCATACTCAAAAAAACAATTCACCCTTTTCTTTGTGAGTCCCTCCCGAGTTTCAACACAAATTTCCAATTCCAGGAAATTCTTATTATCGGCCTGCAATACAATTATATTCAATAGAAACGGCTTCAATTCAGAATCCCCCAATTTTCGTCACTATCAAATGCAAAAATCTCGATTGAACACTGTCCTCCTAAACCAAAACCTGATCAAAAACGAAATTTACCCAGATAAATTATGCATCCATCCAGGAATCATAACAATGCAACTATACCAACAAATAACTCAAACAACCAACCAAGATCTGCTATAATAACCAAACTATCAATCACTTTCAAAAAAACAAACACCAACGTAACAAACCTAACGCGACATCATTACATTAATAGCTCCGAAATCCAGGAACAGAAAATCGCATCAGCGCAAAGGAACATGCGCATATATATATAGAGAGAGACAACAAGAGAGAAATAGATATTTACAGAGAGAGAATATAATGCTACGCGTAGATAGATGAACCTGCGTATATGTTGGCGTTCAGAATCTTTGAAAGACGAAAAGCTGTTGAAAGTTGAAACCCTAATTTTGAAGAACGGAGCGATCGGGGAGCAATACAAAAATATCTGTCTCTCCTACTTTCTCTCTCTCTCTCTCTCTCTCTCTGCACGAATACACTTCTTCCTCTGTGTGGAGACAATGGTTAACGTGCTTTCGTAATTGTCAAAAGATCTACCCTTTTGCGTCTTTCGCCTCCTCGACGCAAAGCCAATAGGAGATTTGTGGGGTTTGGTCGTGACGTGAAACGTGTTTATTCCAGCTGCCGTTAAAATGTGCGGCCCATGGGGCATTTAAATTGTCTTCCGTTCGTCACTATACTAGGGCCTAAAATGGGCATCTAGGGTCCATTTGGGCTCCGTCAGAAAGTCACATAATTCGCATGAGCGTGTTCGAAAACATTTTAAGAAACACATCTTAAGCTATTATAATTTTGTCGGAAAAAAATTACTTAAATTTGCAAGAGTGAGTTGGAAGTGCGAGCGTAGTGCAGAAATTGAAAGCCAAAGGGCGTGACATTTGAGGATTATGTGACTAATTCCCTATATTTTATTTGTCTTTTTTTCTTTTCATTTTTGTGCAGTTTTAATTGAAAATAAAAATGTCCGTACCACAAACACAAACACGTAAACAAACTCTCTCATATTTATTGTGTGTCTCACATACATTGAAGGTGTATAGTGTGTGTGAAACTTATAATGAATATGGGAGAATTCGTATATGTGTTTGTAGTTCTAGAATAATTGAATAAAAAAATGTCTTTTTGATTTGTCTTGATTGGATAAACTCGAATTTGAACCTGAGTTTTTGAAACTATAAAACTTTATTGTTTTAATTGTCTAGTGCACAATAATTTAGATGGCAACGACTAAAATATCCCCTTGTTTGGGGAGCGATAGTAATGCCTTGAGTGATAATGTTATGCTATTGAGTGAGTAATGTTATGCCATTGAGCGGTAATATTATGCCATTCGGGGGTTAATGTTATAATGGGAGACACCATAAAAAAATATAGTATATATTAAAAATGTTATGCTTTCAAATAGTAAATGTTATGCCTTCGAGTGGTAAATGTTATCTTACTATATATGATACTGTTATGCCACTATGATAATGTTATGCCATTGAGTGATTTTTTGTTATTCCTTCGAGTAGTTAATGTTATAACGCCAAGTTTTTTTTTCCCGGCAAAAGAAGAATCAATAAACTTATAATAAAAGAATATAGGAGGGTAAGTCAAGGCATGCCATGAAAATACAAAATTACCCCTCGTAGGATTACCTTTGTAGTTTGAGTTGAAGGACATGGTTGTCATTTCGCCTAATTTGGAAGATCTAAAAGACCGTAGGATGGCAACCCAAGCCACACCGTGAAATTACCGATTTGTCCTCATAGTTTATCAATCGTGGAGTTAACATATGGGGGTATTTTAGGCATTTTCAGTATTAAGTCTTTTCCTTAGTCAATAAGAAAATGAGGTACAAAAAAATCTTTATTTTCCATAATTTAAGGGGTTTTATTTTTTATAGGCACAAAAAAAAAACTTTATTTTCCCTAATTTAAGGCAAGCCAAGCTACCATGTTAAAAGATAGAATTACCCTTGTAGATTTCGTCGTTCAAATTTCTTTTGGATGTCTTGAGTTGAGGATGTTTTAGGTCCTACTTTGCTTAGTCAATAAGAAAAGACTTTTCAAGGGTATTTTAGATATTTTGGGTCTTCTTTTACTTAGTTAAGAAGAAAACATTTTTTGGAATATTTTAGGTCCTGCTTTGCTTAGTCAATAAGAAAAGGTTTTTTCGAGGGTATTTTAGGTATTTAGGTCCTCTTTTGCTTAGTCCAGAAGAAAAGGTTTTTTTGGGGTTATTTTAGGTCCTACTTTGCTTAGTCAAGAAAAAAATGCTTTTCATGTGTGTTTTAGGTCCCTATTTGCTTTGTTAAGAAGAAAAAGATTTATATATCTTTTCAATCTAACCATTAGAAAGAAAGAAATACTTAGCTTTCTATCTCTCGTTCCTCCTAGATCTCCCCTAATCTCTCTCTCATTGATCCCTCTATAATTCAGACGAAGATAGATGCATCAATTTCTCAATCGTAGATTCTTACACGCGAAGAAATACGCACGTGGTCAGATTCTCTTAGAATTCATAACCCTAGACTATGATTTCGTTAGAACTTCTTCAAATTGTAAGTATTTTGAGTGGTCTCTTCTTTCTGGGGTTTTCTAATTATTTTGCTTTTATAGTTTTGTCTTTTTCAACATCAATACTTGATAGTTTGTTGTGTACTCTTAGTAAAATGAGCTCTAATTTTGTATGATATTTGGAGAAATGTGCTTTTGCAGCAAGGTTTTACAGTTATTTTCCAAAACACACGGAGGAAAAAGCCTCATTATTCGCACAATTTTAGAATCTAATCCATGACATTATCTTGATTATTGTTGCTATTGTTTGAGAAGGAATTTATATTTTAATCTAAATACCTATTTCTTTGATCTATGTTTAATTTGTCTTAATGGAATCAGAAATACCGTTCCTTATATATATATATATATATATATATATATATATATATATTTTAACATGGTTGAGCTATTTGTGACTATCTTTAGTTTTAGTGCATATGTTGGATTAAATTACTTACATGATCTATGAAATTACAATAGCCTTAATTAATTATTTGAGTCTACAAAATTAAAAATATTTTGATACTTCAAAATAATGTTCTTTATGTTATTTTTTCCGTAGAAGAACTCATTTTGCATTGCTCATAAAAATTCTATATTCTTCTTCTTTTTATAGCAAAAATGACATTTCATTCAATTACTTACTCTTACGACTTCTTTATTTTCATAACTAAATTTTAATTTGAACTATCTTACATATATGAACAATTACACCAATAAGCACACAACACTGTGCAAAGTATGCGAAATTACACTAATATATATTAAAAGAAGAAGAAAAAATTAAATAGTCATCCTGTTTGAGGAGCTTATTTATGTCTCAATCCTAGTGGGTTTGAATCATTATGTTCACATCGTTAAATTACTCCAATGACCTATTTTGCCCTTATTGTTTAATTCACTCTTTCTCGCTCTCTCTCTCTCCAAAATTTATAACTATCTCATTTAATAAATTGCAACTATATATCTCTCACCCCTTTTTCATCTTTCATTTACTATGCCGCATTAATTACCTTATGATTATTTATTACTCTCTCATTTAACATTTTTTTTCTTTGAATATGGTCATTTATTACCTTATAACTCTCTCGTATTAATATTTTTTTTATCTTCCAATTTCCTTCTTTTATCCTCCCAACTATTCAATTTGTGTCTAATTCATCCTTAATCTATCCACTAATTTATTGAATCCCTAAAGTTTTGAAATTAATATCGCCTTATTATATAATTTAGGTTGTCCACTTATTTATTGGACGAAACCACTGTTAACTTTAAATCATTAAATAAATTATTGTTCTCAATTGTAAATAACTATTGATCAGAAGACAGGAGCTCATATTATTTAGGACCGATATTATTTTTTCTTTTGATTTTTTTAAAATATAATGAATAATATTTTTAATCATGATATATAAAAAGTTAAAAAGGTAGAGTATATATTTGTCAGATGTCCTTCTATGCATGGATATCTTTTTATTCCTCCCCCCCCCTTTTTAAAAAGTTAAAAAATATAGTTACGAAAATAAGTATTTCAATTTTCAATCCGTTTAAACCAGTGTAAAGATGTTATTTTTTTGATAATTTCATTTTAAATGGTCGTAATAAATTTTTGGCTTCAAGGCCTTTCAATGGACACCCTAAGAGAGTCTTGAAATTAAATAATGAGTCTTAGGGTGTTTGTTGAAAGGCCTTAAACCAAAAAATTCATTATGACCATTTAAAATAAAATAATAAAAAAAAAACGATCTTTGCTCTGATTTAATTGAATTGAAAATTAAAGCACTTAATTCTTGAATTATATTTTTAAATATACAAAGGGTGTATTTATAGAAATTAAATAAATAAGATATAAGTAATTAAATAAAAAATAAATTAAAAAGTAGGGGGGACCCGAGGGCTCTGCTGTTCCCATTGGCACAGTAGCCCCTACGAAGCACCTAAAATGTTTCCATTTTAGTTTTAAAAAAAATAGAAATCAGCCATTTGCAATTTTATGGAGTAAAAACGTGATTTGAAGCAACATACTACTGAATCAGTTAAGAGGGTCTATGCTAAATAATGGTTAACAAATTTATTAAATTGTACTATAGTTTAAAAAAAGTAATCCTAAATATAACATTTGTATTCTGGATTAGTACGTCGTTTGCAGAATACATTTCGTAATTAGTTCCCGAACACTAATTGTAATCTTAATGAATTTTTTGCTCCATGGCCTTTCAACGAGCACCCTAAGACTCATTATTTAGTTTCAGGACTCTCTTAGGGTTAGGGTGTTCATTGAAAGGCTTTGGAGTCAAAAATTTATTACGACCATTTAGAATGAAATGATCAAAAAAAGAACATCTTTACACTGGTTCAAACGGATTGAAAATTGAAACACTTATTTTCGTAACTATATTTTTTAATCTATAAAAGGACAAAAAAAGAAAAAGAAAACAGTCGGATAAACATGATCAATTGAAACACATTTTTTCTCTCAATTATTACAAAGCTTAGAATTAAACTTGAACCTATTATTAAAGAGAAAAAAAAATTCAAACCGGAAAGAAAAAAAGGAAATAAAATGAAAAAAAAAAAACCAAACTGAAAAGAAAAGGAAAAAAAGAAGAAGAAGGAGGAAACTGTAAAGAAAGAAAGAAGAGAGAGAGAGAGAGAGAGGGGGGGAGGCGGGAGTAATTAGGGAAAAGAGAAGTGGGGCAGGGGGGGTTGTGTGTCAGGAGGGGATTAGCAATTTACACGGTATATATGCACCACATATTTGGTGGCAATTATTTTCAATTAACCATCATATCGAATGACAGAGTCTCCACGTTGATCCCAAGAATGAAACAGTAAATCAGTTGTTGTGAGTCAGTTAGGGCGAGTTCATGTTGTTGTCTGAACGGTATTTACGATATTCAAGTAAAATAAAATACCTACTATTCAAGACAATTCATTTTTCTTAACTTAGGTGTATAAATGGCATTTTTGTTTTGGTATTTACGATATTTTGTCGTGAATCCACCCAAAATGGATTGAAAACTAAAAAGTTAGACTAAGAGCATTCACAGTGGAATAATAAAAAATGGATAATCAAAAGTTGCCACATCAGATTTTGGTTATTCATTTAAGGGGTTGTTAATATTAACAATGTAGAAGTGCACAATGGTACAATCAAAAGTGAATAACCAAAACTTGCCACATCACATTTTCAACTTATAAAAATCTAGAAATTGTGACATAGAAAACAATTTTTTAAAATAGTTTTCATACTAATAAAAATAGGTTATTAGAAAAAGAGAAAATAGTTTTTGAAAACTTTGATTAGTAAAAAAAAAAAAAAAAAGGTTTTCTGGAAAAAGTAAAAAAAAAAAGTTTTTGAATGAAAATATTTTAAAAAAAAGGTTTTTTTTTCAAAAGAATAGTTTTTGAATAAAAAGTTTTAATATTTCAAAACAGTTTTTGCAAAAAAATAAAAACTGTTTTTAAAAGTATTTTTCTTAGAAACATGTTGAAAATGGAAGAGAGAGAAGATTTTTGAGTAATGATGGTGTACTTAATTGAGGAAATGTGGAGACAATTAAATTTGATTATTGACAAAAAGTTGGTAGTTTTGATTATCCAATGACCAAAATTTGATGAGTTGCTAGAAGTTTGCTAAGTTTAGTTATTCCAATGTGAGTTTTTTTTTGAACAAATGGTGCTAACATTAGCAACATTTTGGTTTTGATTATGAGAATAAATTATTTACACCATCGGTGTAAACATTTGTTTCTTCTAAATCAATTACATTGCACCACGTTATAAAACAGTGGTCCCAATAAATAGAACATGATGACGTGACACAATATAATTGATTTGAAGGAAATAAATATTTACACCAACAGTATAAAAAATTTATCCTCTTTAATTATACCACCGTGTATGCTCTAAGAAAATACCTGGTATTGATTTGGAAAGTCGAAGAGATGTTGGAGACTTGGGGGAAAGAACACAATAATAATCGATCCATTAAAAATAGTATACTCACTAGAAAGATATTGGATAGTTGAGGGGGATAAATGTGAAATTTAGCCGCCGACCAAGACATTGAGCGCTCGCTTCCACTGTCTCCTCTCACTCTCTCTCTCTCTCTCTCTAGTCTCTCCTCCTCTGTAGAGGGGAACGACGACGGAGAAGAAGAATCATCGAGCTCCGACAATCTAGGGTTCCCGTAAGGGGATCTCCGATCTATGATTAGATGACTTGAAAGAGGCAGAGGGAGAACTCACATTTTTCTTTGGTAACTGACTAGCCACGGGGAGAAAAAAAAAATGACCTTCGATCCGTTCCCTTCGAGCACTAACGGAAACCTCGACGAGCAGATTTCTCAGCTTTCTCAGTGCAAGCCTCTCTCCGAGCAAGAGGTTTTTTTTCTTCCCCTTTTCCTTATCCTCATCGCTACACTTTTCTTTTCTTTTGAATTACTGGAGCTCTATGCAATTGCTTCAATCATTTCCTTGTTGCGAACTAGTTAGGCCTATACCAATCAATTCTCGAGGGGTTTTTCGTGGAAGATTCGTACGTTTATGTCGAATTTGACAGTGATCTTTCGGGAACTTATATCCATTATGAAAATTGGGAAATTGTAGCGACTCCTGCGGAAAAGATTTTGTATCAATGCGCCTTTGAATTACGTTCGTCCTGTTGGTGCAGTGACGAAGCGAGGAATTAGACGAGAAGTTACTTATGAGTGATACTTCACACAAAAGCATTATGAAAATTAATATTTTTGTAGGATTGAAGTTAGGGTAGTGATTTTGCCACACCCTTTTTTGATAATGCCACACATTGCAAGTGTATTTTTTGGTGCAAAAATATACTTGCAGGGTGTGCTATTATCAAAAAATGGTGTGGCAAAATCATTTCCCTTGAAGTTATTGTGTAATATGAAAATAAGTGAGGTCATGCCATACTTTTAAAGTAAAACTGACGAAAGAAAGAGGCAAGAACAAGAATTATAGAAAATGTAAGGGACTAGTTTATACGATATCCAAATTACTTGGGTAGTGCAGTAATAAGTAGAAACTCGAGGGTGGCCGTGGCAACCCTTGGTCCCCCTCTAGCTTCATTGTGGGTGTTGGGACTCGTTCAGTTATATATCGGTGACATAACGAAAAGTCTGGGTTTTATGAACTCGATAATCATTACCACTGGTTTATAATTTAGAATTTGCTGACGACTGAAGGATTATACGGGTGTTCTTGTTGTTCATACTGGTTGTTAAGTTCATCATTCATGGTCAGTGGAATTCCGTTGTTTCTTTCATGGGCTGCAAGACGAGATTAAAATGTATTAGTTTCTTCTTTTTCTTTTTCTTTTTCTTTTCAGTCATGGGACCTTGACGAACCATGGCTTGTGAGTTGATTATTAGGAGTCAGTGGTCACCACCATTTTTAGTCCAACCACCTCCAAACTTAGTCACTAATCATTTTTATCTTTGTATTGTTGAGGAAGCATTGGTATCATATTATCATTACATCCTATGACTCCATTTTTAGTGAATGCCTTTTTGTTTTTGTTGTATTAGATCGTCAATGACATCTTGTTTCTTTTTTGTAGGTTAAGGTGTTATGCGAGAAGGCTAGGGAGATTCTAATGGAAGAAAGTAATGTTCAGGTATTCCTTTTGTTATATCAGTTGGTGCTATTTGTTGCCAGTCATAGTTGCAACTTGCAAGAATCTTTGTGATCTGGTTAGGGCATTGTAAGTTGGCATGCAACTGATTTACTGAAACAGCAATGTTGAGAAGTATGTAAGAGGCATCATATGAATATTAGCTGATGAGGTTCACACGCTCAAGGGCAGACAGGACGATGTGGATGGTGAATGGGTGTAAATTTTTTGGAAAATCTTTTTGTCGTTCTAGCACGTGTTGGGTGAAGATTTACCTAGAAGGTTAGGATTCCCACTAGGGTATTTGTTTGGAGTTTGGACCAAGGTTTTCAAATGGTGAACTGAATCGAGAATCAAAAAGGTCCATTTACGATTCGTGAATCATTTTGATTCGTCATGGTTTCTATTATCAGATATATACTAATATTCTTGCAAATATATAGGATAGCTGAATAATTAAAGATATGCATACTTGAAAGAGGTTGGTTGCTAGGTAAGGAAAAAACCCACACGGAAACCCAACAAATCACCTATAATCACTCAGGAGAGTTTGAAAGAGAATTGTACCCTTCAATTTGCTGCAAACTGCAGAAATATGTAAGGAAAATGAAACTTTTCTTTTTTGAGCCTAAAAGACTCAGGCTCCGTTCCGCAACTCAAAATAAGAACTTATTTTTTAAGAAGGCAATTTCAAGCTAAAAAATAATGTGTTTACGCAAATAATTTTTCTACCAATATTGATCTTGTTTGATAGATCCCATCAAAATTTTTTATATGGTGTAAAAAAATTAAAAAATTATTTTTCATTTACATTATTTTTAAGTTTGAAAATGTGAAATAAGCTGCTTATTTTTTAAGAAGGTTTCTGGAACGGGGCCTCATTCACCTGACCCATACCTGTCAGGTGTTGTACCTTTTTCCAACTCAGCGTGAATCATTTGATTCACTGGATTCGGCAATTGATCCATTGATTCAGTGGGCAATTCATTGATTCATCCAAGTTCTCTACAATGTCCGGAGGATGCATTATATAGTGGACAAGGTGAACAATCAAACCTATTTCTCGATTCAATAGAAGCCCCTATTCCTATACAGCTATACCTGATTCAAAGAGTTAACATGGTGAATCGAATCCAATCAGACTCGAATAGTGCAATTTTGTGGTGCGGATGTGTCTCAGATGGGTTATAGTAGAGGGATATTGATATGGTTAAAGGCTGCGTCCGTGTCAAGGTGAATCCAGGAAAGCCTGCAATCATTCATGTGGGCGAGGTTGATGGTATCCACTTGTTGGCAGAGATCCGTGGTTGCAAGGTGGGTTTTTCCCCTCATCTTATTTGGTCATCCTCTGGGTGCCCCAACTAAGTCTGAAGCGGTTTGAAATTTGATGGTTGAGAGATTTCATGTGATAGCCCATCCTTGGGCAATCAGTCCCACATCGGGACTTTGGAAAAAGGTAGAGTAATATATGTGGAAACCCAAACAGCTGCTGTATAACTTAAGGTTAACCTTTTGAGCCACGTGGTTAGGCGAATGGTTAGCAGATCAGCTGGGTTGGGTCGTTACATTTCAGAAAAGGATTGTGGGTTGGAAGAGGCAACATTTGTCAAAAGGGCGGAAGAGTGACCCTTATCAAAAGCACTTTGTCGAGCTTGCCTCTGTTTTGATGTTCATTGTCATTATTTCGGTGGAAATAGGTTAGAGAAGTATCAAAGAGGGGAACTATTTTGCCTTTTGGGGTGGATTTTTGGAAGGGAATTGAGAGAGGGTAGAGTGAGTTTCCTAGGCTATGAATAGAAAGGTGCGGATAGGAAGTTTGGTGAAGTTTGAGCATGTTTGTGTTAGATAGCTTGTTATACATTGTTGAGCCCATTTCCTAACCATTTAAACTTTTGGGACTACTAGTAACTTAACATGGTATTAGAGCTCATGTTGCAAGAGGTCTTGGGTTCAAGTCTATCTGGTTGCGTTTGTTTTCTCTTTGCATTCTACTTCTTCCCTTCATATTCTGGTTTGCTCTATCTATGAAAACTTCCATCTCCACGTTCAAGACAGAGTTGCATGTGAGGGATGGTGTTAAATAGCTTCCTCATTTCCTAATAGCTTAAGCTTTTGGGACTGTTGGTGACTTAACAGTTTGGTGTGAGAATGTTCGGTTGGGAGATCTTTATCCTTCTATATTTCAGTTGGTAGTGGACGTGGGAGTGGTGGCGGCGGATTATCTCAGGATGGATGGGGAGACAGTGTGGCAAAATAATGTGCTTTGCAGGGAGGTACAAGACCAGAAGTTAGAGGAATTGAGGGCCCTTTTAGGAAAACTACGTCAAATGAGGGACATGGGTGGGGGAGGATTATTTGAGGTGGAACCCGGCGGCAAATGCGTCTTTTTTTCGGATGAAATCTTTTCACCAAATTTTGGCCGGACAACCAGATACTCCTTTCTCTTGGAGAGCCATTTGGGGCATTCGTGCTCCAACCAAGGTTTCTTGGTGTGTGACTAATGATTAGATTCTCAATATAGGTAATCTTATATGGCATAAGACAGTATCGTGAATCAGTTTTGCATGCATGTGCTTGAGAGATGGGGAATCAGTGGGGCATTTATGTACTGTCCGATCGCCAAGGCTTCAGTTCTTTTTTGGTGGTGTATTTCAGTGGGTTTTTCCTGCGATGGTGGTGGAGATTATTCAAGAATGGTATGGAGCTAGAGTGGGTAGAAGAAGATGGAAGCTTTGGACTTTGTGCTTGATATGGCTCATTTGGAGAGAAAAGAAATCGTAGATATTGAGATGGGACAAGATGTTGCTGCCTAAAATTAAGAGTCTTTTTTCTTCCTAGTTTGTTTAGTTGGAAGTCGAGGGAGTGCAACCCAACCTTTGATAAAATTCTTGGCATGTTAGATATTTTTGGTGTTAGATCAATGTATAGGCTCTTTCTTATTGGTCTCTTTTCGAGTTGTTGGCTTTTTGGTCTTTTGGTACTTGGTTTCCTTTCGTACACTCACCCCTTGATGTGGATGGTTTTTCACTAAATTGTTGCTTAAAAATAAAAACTCCTTTAGAGTAATTTTTGACATAATAATCTGGGTAGAGGGGGAAATGCTTTGTCATATGAGTTGCATCTGTTGGAAGCAGTCATTAGACCATTTTATTACCTTTTGAGGTGGCAGGTATCTATGTAGTCTCTCTTTTTCTCCCCTCTACTTGTGGAGTTCATTTGGTGGTGCTTGATATGCACTTTTCCTTGCATAAGATTTGGGCTGGTGGATGCCACCCAAAAGAAGTTATGAGGGAATAGATGGTTGCTTCATCTCATTTGGTGCGGTGCATTAGGAGGGGAGCAGTCAGCAGATCAGTAAACTGTTGATTTTTGAGGAAGTAGAGATGGAGACTCGTACTCTAAAACTAATGCTTTTGGCGTACGATTATGTTAGTCATTATGTTTGTTGGTGTCATAGGAGACTAATTTTGTGTCGTATACATCCTGTATGAGAAACCAACTTGTTCTGCTGTTTGAATTTGATTTTCGTACCTTTTGAGTTTCAATATGATTTACGCAAATCTTTTTTTTTTCCCTTCCCATTTCTGGGTACATGCAGCCTGTGAAAAGCCCTGTAACCATCTGTGGTGATATTCATGGTCAGTTCCATGATCTTGCAGAGCTTTTTCGAATTGGAGGGAAGGTACTAATCTGACTTAACATGTTGTGTGCCACACAAATTTTTGAAGTGTATGGTGTAAAAATCTCTACTCCCCGAAGTGTACATGTTTAATGTGACTGGTCATGATGTGACCTTCTCATGTTTCCATTTTGAAGAACCACTGCCCAAGTTGACACGATAGCACTCTGCTCGTATCTTTTGGTCGTAGTTGGCAATTTTCTCTGATTCATATTTTATCAAACATTGTTCTGCTTCCTAATAACTTTCTATTTTTAATGTGATATCTCCGTCTAAACCTTTTAGAAAAAGTCAATAGCATCTGCTATTACTTTACACATTATCAATCTCATTCATATCATGAATTATTGCACTTCAAATTCATAATCTTGTTTATGGAAACTATATGGTTGTTCACCACCTTATGTTACAAGTGTAAATTAGGACCCCTGAGTTTTGAGGAAGCAAAGGCAGGAGAGGAGAGTGGTTGAGGCTTTGGAGCTTTTGTCATTCTCATCCTAATTGTTTGTTCTTGTATCAAATATTTTCAGGAAAATAGGAAGAACAAAAAAGGTTACAGTCCTTAATAAATTAGAGGACAACAGTTATTGATCAAATGGCTGTAAACATGTAATTACCTATCCCCTAGAAGCCTTTTTGCTGGATCAAAAGATTTTGTGTACCTTGACTGGATGTGGTAGCACATACCCAAAGGAACTGATCCTTTCGTCAAACTTCATGTTTTTTTAATCTTTTCTAGCAATTGTATACTGATTACCTTTTGTGATTTGTAGTGTCCAGATACCAATTATTTGTTTATGGGGGATTATGTCGATCGTGGTTATTATTCAGTTGAAACTGTAACGGTAAGTGCATGTTTCTACCTTTTAGTATCTTGTGGGTAATCAATAAAGAGAGATTTACGGCATTACTTGTCACGCCCCAAATCCGGGAGCATGACCGGCCGTGTACCATGAAGCAATCATGGGACACGAAGCCTAATTAAAAATATTTTTAGCAACTTTAAAAAAAAATAAAGAGAAACTGAATATTTTATTACAAAAAAAATGTGCGACACCAAACCAATATTTTTCTTAAGCAAACGACACAACATCTCATATTTTCCAATCTCCAAATTTCACAATGAACTACCAATAAATAAAAGTGCGGAAGCTGTTTGACAATAGAAAAAAAATAAAAATGCAGACGCCCTAGAGGTCCAAACACAAGGTCCCAACAACGCCGCTGAGTCCACTACAATGCCCCATGAACTAACCTGAAAAAAAATGTGGAATAAATCCGTCAGCTAACGAGCTCAGTGAGTAGTTAAGCATGCTAAGGGATGATAATACAAAGTGGCATACTTTTGAACGAATGATAATGAGGGTTCCCAAGAAGTGGTTTCAAATTAATAAGGGAGATAGATAATTCAACAAATACTATCAACAAACCAAATACTGAACAAAAGGATCAACAACTCAACAAATAGTATCCACTAGTTGAATAACGGATTAATGAATAGTATGAACAATAATCAAATCACCACAATAATTATACCAAACAATGAGTCCAATAATATCTGAACGATGAACATGAAAATGGGAGTCTAAACCAAAGTGGGAACCATAATCACCAATTACCAAGTACCAAACGCCAAATATTTTCTCAGGGCTTCGTCCATTGGATCCAACACCGTATTTAGAGTCACCACAGGATGGCGCCTGAGACCTTTTCCCTAAACCGATCCGGAGTAGAGTCACAGGGTATTTTATAAGTCTTTTCCCTATCCGTTGAGCATTAGAGTCACAGGATATTTCACAAGTCTTTTCCCTAGTGGCCAAAGTCACCACGATATCTCACGGGTCTTTTCCTTGGACTTTAATAAATACAAATATAGTCCATGGTCCCAAACACAAATAGAACAATGGTGAGCCGGAGGCACCTGCACCAGGATTATTCCCCGTGCCGTTGTAGAGTCACAATAATATTATGGAGTCAACGAATCGACGACAATAAAAGTACGGACAATCGATCGATTAAAAATATTATCAAATAACCTTGTATGCCAAAGGGTACATCAATCATCAATGAATATGAGAACACGAATAAGAATATTACTTATCAAATCAACAATGAATAAACGAATTGTCAAGAATAGATAGGCTCAAGAGGATTCCAAAAGAAGGGATCACATGCTTAACCACTCACCTCGATTGATTCGATAAATCGCAAAATGTAATATTTGAGTACTCGGCTAGTCTGGATAAAAAGAATGAAAGTATTAAAATCAGTTTAATAAAAAATTACTAATATGCATATGAACTCTCCTAATCTAAACTCTACGCTTTCACAGCCACAAACTTAATTTCCCAATTACAATACCACCATCTCTTCTCACAATCACACATGGCACATACACAGCCACCACACATGCACGCACCTCTCTCCGATCTCCACCAACAAAACCCCAATTCTAATGAATGATGAGGAAAGCCATAAGGGTAATAGAATAAAATACTATATAAGAGGAGTGATCAAAGTCTTACCCAAGGACGAAACTTCTTGGTGGAATTTCCTAATGCCGCCAACAACTTGACACTACTGATCTCTCCCGAACCCGCAGCCTAACTCTCTCTCTCCCTCTGCCGCTGGAAGTATTAACGCTAGGTCTCTCTTAACGTTGAAATAATATACCCTAGTTCTCAATATTTATGAAAGAATAACGGGCCCTCTCTTCATTAATTAAATACACTCGATCTCATGAACGGGCCCAACTTGAGTTCTAAAAATAAGTCTGACCCAATCTAAGCGGCCCAATGATATAACACATACATGTACACATAAAAAAAAAAGAAAAGTTATTCGAGTTATTTTTATTCGAAGAAGTTTGAAAAAGAAAAATAAAATACTTGAATTATTTGTGTTAAATTTTTTTTTTTTTGGAACCGAAAAAGTGGAATGTTACATTACTCCTTAACTAAATGGGCACACTTGGATTTGTAACTGTCCCCGATGCCTCTCTTCTCTGCATTCATTACCTACAGAGGGCTGTTTACCTTGAATTTTCCTTGTGTTAATTGAAGTGCTGCAACTGTTGTTCTTTACTGATCATTTCATGTATTCAGCTTCTGGTGGCACTGAAAGTACGCTATCCCCAACGAATTACTATTTTAAGAGGAAATCATGAGAGTCGGCAGGTATACTGATTCTGTTATAGTTTTCTTGTTTCTGTTCCCGTGAGTGAAAAAATACCAAGTAAAAGCTACATGATGCAATAATAGATGTATCGTGATTGATGGTAATGTGATTGAATAATTGTCCTGTCCTGTTCCATTAGGGTGTGGCCTTCATTCATTTTATTTTGGAAGTTTTTTCGCCTATTAGTTCATAGTCTATTAATTCTCTTCTAGACACTGGATGGTTTGTGATAAGTGGTTTCTGCTTTTGGCTGCAGATCACTCAAGTTTATGGGTTTTATGACGAATGCCTGCGGAAGTGAGTTCCTCATCCTTTTGCCTACATGAGGTTAAGATAATGGAACGATGATGTCGTGTAGTTTGTAGTCTATAATCTTTATGCCCAGTCTTGAATTTAAGAGTTTATCCTCCTTACATGCATTCTCCTGTTAGAAGTGGGCTTGTTTTGTTGATATGTTGGTAACATTCTCCTTTTAGAGGTCATTTGTTTTCTTTTTTTTTTTGCCATTTATAGACCTATTCTCCATTTCAATTCCTTGCACAGAATACTTATTCTTCTCGGATTTTGTTATTTTGTGCTTGTATTGGTCCTAATTTTGCTACCATGCAGCCCAAATTATCTGTAGTTTACATCAATTAATCCAATCATTTATCGATGTTTAGGGCCCCAAAGATAAAATCCTGGTTCTGTTCCGGCATTCGTAGTTTAAGCTAGTATAATTTTTTATACTCAAAGTTAAATGGAATTATTTCTTGCGCTCTGGAGTAATTTGTTACTGAATGTTGTGTGCGGATATTGAAAATAGACCGTGAGTTATGTGAGTTTCGTAGAGATGCTGAATTTGTCTAGGGTGGCCCTATTACAATAGCAGCCTTGATTTTTGCCCGGTCAAAAGTAATTTTATCCATTGGTAAGGCTAAAAGGTCAACTCTTTCCTCTAAACTTGTAGTTGTTGATGGAGCTTTATTGTAACTTAAGATGCTTGACAGGCGTGCACCACTCCTCCATGGATATAGACAAATAAGAAAGTTTTGTTACTCCCTCCATCCCAATTTTTTTTTGGTCAAGTCAAATCTTATAAAGCTCAAATCAACCAAGAACAAAAGGACCAAGTCCAAGTACAGCTTCTACAAACAAGAAAGCTAAAAGAACCCAAAATCCTATACATTCCCAAAACAACTAGGGGAGAAAAAATTTCCTATTAATTTTCCAGCTAGCAGCAATGTCACGGTTCTGGGGAGAAGCTTTGACCCCTCTTCAGGAACTAATACAAGCACGAACATCCTCAATTATAACACCTTGTAAAGAAGAACAATTCCGGCTTCGGTTCTGAAAGACTCAACTATTATGCTCCCTCCAAAGCCAATAGATTGTAGTAGCCAAAGACAATTTTAAAATCATATGCACCATAGCATTCCCCTTGTGAAATTGCTTAGCCCAGCTCAGCACATTCTGCAACACTAGTGACCCACTGACTATGTAGCAGGGACACGGACACGGACACAGACACGGACACGGGACACATTCTAAAAAAATGGGGATACGGACACGGCGGGGACACGCCACGTGTATAAATAAATAAAAAATAAATATATTTACATATATATATATATATATATATATATAAAATTATGAACCATTGTATATGAATAATTTCACAAATTGTATAAAAAAATTTCAAAGGAAAAATTACAGTTTAACCCAAATGTTTTGAATAATTTCATATTAACCCCCAAAAATTTAAAAAATATTACAATTTGACACCTAGCCGTGTCCCCGGCGTGTCCCCAGCCGTGTCCCCTATCAAAAAATAATAAAAATTATTGGACACGCCACGTGGCGTGTCCAATACGTGTCCCCGCCGTGTCCCCGTGTCCAATACGTGGACACGGCGCCCTTTTGGAGTGTCGGTGCTACATAGCCCACTGATAATCCCATTACGAAACAAAATAGCAGACCAAACTTGAGTAGAATAAGCACAAGTGAAAAACAGATGCGAGTGGGATTCATCCTCCCTAGAGCAAAGGACACATGTAGGGTTCACTTGAATGCCCCAGGAAACCAACCTATCTTTGGTTGCTAAACGCTCCAGAGCTGAAAGCCACTGGATGAAAGCCCACCTCGGGGTATGAAATTTAAACCATATGATCATATGCCAAGGGAAAAGAGGTTTAGGTGTCCTAAAAGCCTGCCAAGCAGACTTCACAGTATAGACCTCACTAGCTGTAAGGTTCCAAACGACAGAATCAGCAGAAGTAGGGTCGGGGATGAATGTCACAGGCATTGCTCTAGTGATTTCAAGAATTGAGGGATTCCTCTGACGTGGCCAACACCATCTGTTCATATGAATGATAGAACTAACCTTAGCAGTCAAGGACCTCCCCAAGTTATGAACTACCTGCTCACCAAATTTCTTGTAAAGGGGACCTAAAGGATGCCAATTATCGAGCCATAAAAAAGTATTAGCCCCATTCCCAATCTTGTATGTTATCCAAGGCTGTACTTTGTCACGTAACTTCAGCAATTTTCTCATAGTCCAAGAAGCATTTGGGGGGATTCTAAGACCCCAAATACTCCTATCTCTGATCACATATGTATGTATCCATTTCACCCAAAGTGTATCACTCTTCATGCAAACTGCCCGCAAGTGTCTGACCATTGAGGCCTTATTCCAATCCTTCATAAGCCTAAAGCCAAGACCTCCTTTTCTTTGGGAACACAAACATCTTGCCAAGAGACTTTAGCACCAGTACTTTTTAACTCTGATTCAGACCACAAAAAAGCCCTAAGCAGTTGTTCCATCTCCTGAATAACTTTCTGAGGGAGAATAAAAATGGAAGCCAAATAAACCTGGATACTGAACAAAACTGATTTAACCAATTGAGCCCTCCCTCCATAAGAAAGAGTTCTATTTGACCAAGACTGAATTCTTAACAGAATTTTGTTCTTCACCTGAGCACAGTCAGAAGCTTTCAATTTAGTAGATATCAGAGGGACATCGAGATACTTGACTGGAAGAACACCCTCAAGGATAGGGAGGATATAGTGTAAACTACATTTAGTAGTAGGATCCACATCAACAAAAAAAACAGAACTCTTGAGCATATTGATTTGCAACCCAGAAAACAAGTGAAAATCTTTCAAAACCTCAGCAATTATTGTAAAAGAACCCTCCTCAGCTCCACACAAAACAAATAAGTCATCCGCAAAAATTAAATGAGTTAGCTGCAAAGAATGGCATTTGGGGTGATACCGAAAAGCTTGATGTTGCACCTTATACTGGAGAAGTGCTGTGAAAGCCTCCATCACTAGTAACAAAAGGTAAGGGGATAAGGGGTCTCCTTGCCTAATACCCCTTTGGCCAGGGAAAAAACCCTCCAGCTGCCCATTGATCGTAACAGAGAACATAGGAGTAGTTATGCTGTTCTTCACCCATTGAATATATTGATCAGGGAACTGCATGGTTTGCATAATATCAAGAAGAAAAGTCCAGTCCACTGAATAGGACGCCTTCATTAAATCCATCTTAACAGCACACCTAGGAGATCCCCCAGATTTATGATAATTTTTCACTAGTTCTTGCATTAGAAGGACATTGTCCATAATACTACAACCCTTAACAAAAGCAGATTGATTGGAACTAATGATACTTGGAAGAATAGGCTGCAATCTGTTGGAAAGAACCTTAGTAACACACTTATAAACCACATTGCAACATGCAATGGGTCTATAGTCTCTCACAGTTGAAGGGGAAGAAGTCTTAGGCACTAAAGTAATAGTAGTTGCATTCCATTGTCGAATATCCCCATCAAGGAAAAATTGTTGAACAGCTTGAATCACATCCTTCCCAACTAAGTCCCAATTTTCTTGAAAAAACCCGAATTAAAACCATTTGGACCCGGAGCCTTATCCTTATAAATTAGACCACATGGCCAATTTAGGGCTTGTCCGTTTTGGGGTTTTTGGATTTGGATTTGGATTTTGGATTTTGGATTTGAATTTGTAATGATTAGGGTAGAGAGATAGGGGTAATGA